>NW_013667737.1:126685-175862 GCF_000517525.1 Limulus polyphemus
CCTCGTGTAGCTTTGCGCAAAATTCAAAACAAACCAAACCAATCCAACTGAGATTCAAATTACTGTATTGTAATGTTATTATCGCATTATCTAATGCTTGGAATTATCTTGTCTTTTTGTTATTTCTTCTAGAGGAATAGCTTAAGCTGCAATCTATTGAATTATTGGTTTATGAAACTGCTATTGATTCTTCATATCTTACTTTACCTAAGACTTGAGCTTCTTATTTTATATGAAGTTTTGACAGTCGATTTAAAGAACTTATATATGTTTATTTTACTCACTTATCATTTATTTATGTTTAACATCTAGTTATAAGTATCTAACCTATAGCACATTTACTATCTTATATTTAAACAAATGATTGCACAGAACCAGAAGAGTTTCAAGATCCTAAATAAAGTCTTTTACTACCTAGACATCAATTTATAATTTTTATTGTTGGTCTATCTGGTTGTAAAAAAGCAAGTTTATTAATAAACTTGAATGATGATCAATTATACTATGATATTCTACACTTAAGTGCAAAAGATTTAGAAAACCTAAATATCTAAAAGTAACGACCTTAATGATATAGATGTAGATGACAACATATCAATAATCAAAATTTAAGGATTTTATAGACTTAAATAAAGACATTTAAGAAAGAAATATTATTCCCCATAACTTAGAAAATATGATAAATGTTGTTAGCTTAGATTCAGCGATCAAAAATCTTGTGTTTAATGATTGCATAACTGAAAAGAAACAGGATAAAATAGTTGAAAAATGCAATAATAATTTACCTATCGCAGTTTTACTATTCAACTCCAATTGACATCAGAAAGAACTGTAATTATTTTGTCTTTTAAAAACTTCATGGTAGAGAAATATATCAGATTCTTAGAGAAATGAATTTATCAAAATGTGTTAATGAATTCGGACAAACATATAAATAAGCTGTTAAAAACAAATATTTTTATTATAAGATCTTAAATCTCCTGAAATTAGATGCAAAAGGAATTTCATTATCATTAGAAATAACGGAGGACTATTTACAGAAAAAATTCTGTATATCGGAGAAGTTATGGATTTTATTCTGAAATTAATATAGTCATAAGTTCTATTTTTTATATAGTGTTTCTGATTTAGCATCGTTTGCTATTATTTCTTTAGCTTTTGTTTATTATTCCTTTAGTTTAGGAGCCAGTAGCATTGAAGTAAGCGATAAGTATCTAAACATATCTGAAAGAAAAGAAGAATATAAATGGTCTTAAGATTTTTACAAAGAAATGCTACCTATTACTGAAATATTATTCAAGAGCAAATTAACCTATAGGAGAAAGATTTCATACAAGCATTAAAATATTTTCCAAGCGAGAAGTATATTAAACACGCAAAATAAAATGGATATAAATGAGAAAAACACACAAAAAGAAGGTGATCAAGTTGGTTGAATGCAGAAAAAATTAATCTCCCTGTAATTCATTTATCTGGATTTCAGTAGCGTGCACCCTATACCTAGCTTCTTAAGCACCTAGCTAGAGGTGATCCTAGTATTCATACAATGGATAAACATGTAAGAAACATGACCAAGAATCGATAAAAAATTTGCATGCTATTCAAGATCTAACTTTACTTGAAAGAATTGCAAGCGAAATTAAAAACCAATCATTAAAGCCAAGAAAGCATTCTGCCTCGGCATTTCATTTGTTATGTACTATTTAAAGTATAAATAAACTGAAACATACAATATTCAAGAAGCTACCTCAAAATATGAAAAACCTTTAAAGTTTGTGGTACAAAAAAGTCTCAATTTAAAAAAAAAAAAAACAAATTTTCTACTGGATCCAGAGCGAGATTTTAGTGGTATACAAAAATTAAAAAGAAAAACACAGTTACTTCAAAAAGAAATACCAGACGTTTTACGTCAGTAAGACGAATATTCAGAACAAAAATCAATTACACATACATTTAAAAGAAGTTTTCGTAACATGAATTGATTGTCAATCGCAAGCAGATTTAGTTGATGTGAGACAATTTAAAGCTTACAATAGTAACACAAATTATATTTCAACAATTATAAATATTTTTTAGTAAATATGAATATGCTGGAGTTGTTCCAATCAAAGTAAAAACTGGAGAATAAATATTATAGGCAAATTCTTAAAGAGAGAAAACCACTTCTAAATACTAAAACCAGGAGAAAAAGTCTGTCTCCGAATAAAATACAATTAAAACTCAGTTTGGTGATAGAATTGTAGTTGTCCTAATGAATGGAAAAGTGAAGCGAATTCCAGATATTTTACTTTATCGATATAACAGAATATAACAGAGAAATGGAGGTTCGGTAGAATTGTAATTTGTTAAATATCGATATAACAGAATATAACAGAGAAATAGAGGTTCGGTAGAATTGTAATTTGTTTAATATCGATATAACAGAATATAACAGAGAAATAGAGGTTCGGTAGAATTGTAATTTGTTTAATATCGATATAACAGAATATAACAGAGAAATAGAGGTTCGGTAGAATTGTAATTTATTTAATATCGATATAACAGAGAAATAGAGGTTCGGTAGGATTGTAATTTGTTTAATATCGATATAACAGAATATAACAGAGAAATTGAGGTTCGGTAGATTTGTAATTTGTTTAATAAAAGATACGAAATTGAATGGAGAGTTAAATTAGAATTGTTTTATTTTGAGAAATCACTTAAACAACAGGGAAAACCAAGGAAACAAACAGGAGCAAACAAGTAAATAAAAATTTGCCTTCTTTCGGGATAACTTGTTAAGACCTGACAATTCAGTTATTTAGGTAGTTAAACATTAAGAACATATACAGCCAAACAAAAACATTTTCTCCAGAAGCATCTTTGACACTTTTTGTTAAAGCTTCAAGATCTTAGTATTTTCTAAAAGTTGAAGTCTGGACATCTTCTCAATATAAAACGTCTTGAATCGCTTCAGATTGTCGAAGTTATCTACCTAGAAGCTAAGTAACTTGCAGTAACTGTTAGCACCAATCTAAGGGTATTTTGATTTATATTAGTCTTTTCAATTTTATTCAAAAAATATTGAAATCGAATACGCAGATTTTTTATTATTTTTGTAAAAAATATTAAGAAACGATAACTAATAAAAGTGTAGCACTAGGCCTCTTGGCTCAGTATAAAATATAATATGTCTCTATAATTTATTATTGTGTTATCACTTAACTCACTAGATTTTAAAATAATTTTTCAATTTGCTAGTCTTATCATCTGATCGATTTGAATATATTGAAAATCAGGAAAGAAGGAATGTTTTGATCAAGTGGATACAATGTTATAATAGGGATTGTTTTTAATCACGCAGTAATCACTAGAAAGAGTTTATTTCAAAACTCTCACTTAAGAAAGATCCGATTAGGATCAATAAAAACTCTGAATAATACAAAAGTAATCAAAAGGGAATAATTTACATCCGTCATCAACAGATCCAAGAAATGCATAAATTGAGCAGTGTTCGCTCATAGACTGTGTTCAATACATGGTTGAAGTTGGTAACAACACAAATATTTCGGGAAAATGTACTTTATATTAAGTCTGTTTTTTACTTGTGTGTGATTGGTAAACTATCTATAAGTACGTATAAGTACTCCATACACTGTTTGTTTTGGTAAATTTGTGTGTAACAGTCTTATCAAGTTTATGACAATTACCATGTAATGACCGTTTATTCGATACATTTAAAACAAATAGGCTGTTTATTTCCTTTAAGGTTCTAGGTGGTTTTCAATGATGAGCTTTCTTTTCGTCGAAATAAACGTGAGAAGAATGTAACGGCTTCGAACTCACTGACAAACTGTAGACCATGCAGTGAGTGCTTATTCCGCTAGGCCTTATTGACCTGGATACTTCGTCTCTAGTACTGTGTAATGAAAAGCGTAGCGACATGAAAAAAAGCGCTTCGGTGCAATGAAATCGAAGAGATCCCCATGATCTGTCAACTGTTTCAAATTGTTCCTTAGGTATACAATTGAAGGAGAAAACCTGAAGACATTAAAATTTTAAAATGAAGTTATTTCGATTAACTACATTTAGTAAATTAAACAAAATCTAACAGTTATAATAATACTTAAATAGCAGATGTAATTTGAAACTACGATTAGTACAGCGCATTTCACTCCTAGCATCAGAAGTGTGTCTCATTCCAAAAAAATATATAATTTTACCATCACTTGTAGTCTCGACACGTAGTGAAAACACTAAGTTATATTCACAAGAACTGATACATTGAATAACCAATAAATAAAGCATTTAATATTCTGAATTACTTACTAATGAAAGAAACAGTGTATCAAATATTTATAACACTAAATTTCAGAGTTCGATCTCTTCGTCAGACATAGGTGTGATTGACGTTACGAGACGTCATTGAGTAATTGGGTGATTGACATTATGAGACGTCATTGAGTAATTAGGTGATTGACGTTATGAGACCTCATTGAGTAATTGGGTGATTGACATTATGAGACGTCATTGAGTAATTGGGTGATTTACATTATGAGACGTCATTGAGTAATTGGGTGATTAACGTCACGAGACGTTATGGAGTAATTGGGTGATTGACGTTACGAGACCTCATTGAGTAATTGGGTGATTGACATTATGAGACGTCATTGAGTAATTGGGTGATTGACATTATGAAACGTCATTGAGTAATTGGGTGATTGACATTATGAGACGTCATTGAGTAATTGGGTGATTAACGTCACGAGACCTCATTGAGTAATTGGGTGATTCACGTTACGAGACATTGAGTAATTGGATGATTGACATTATGAGACGTCATTGAGTAATTGGGTGATTAACGTCACGAGACGTTATGGAGTAATTGGGTGATTGACGTTACGAGACCTCATTGAGTAATTGGGTGATCAACGTCACGAGACGTTATGGAGTAATTGGGTGATTGACGTTACGAGACCTCATTGAGTAATTGGGTGATTGACATTATGAGACGTCATTGAGTAATTCAGTGTTATATAATTCATTGGAAAAATTAATGTTATTAGACACTACAAACTATGAGAAGCGAATTGTTATATTAGTCTAGGTGAGGTGGCTAGCACTACTAAACTGGGAAAGGTGGTCAGTACTCCTACACTAGGAGGTGAAGGTCTGGACTTCTAGACAGGAAGTGATTTTTGCTAATATATTAGTACAGGTAGCTCTTACTAACAGATTAGGTGGGGTGGTTCTTTATACAAGAGCAGAAGAGGTGATTATACTTCTACACCAGAAAAGGTGGTCTGTACTACAAGTGATTCATACTATTAGACATTGAGAGACGATTCCTACTACTAAAGAAGGAGGAGTGATTTGTACTAATAGGCTAAGAGAGGTTATTTATTGTATTAGAGCTGATAGAATATCAGTACTTTTAGACAAGGAATAACTCGTGTTAATAGGCAAGGACAGGTTTGTTTGTTTTTATAGTAGAGTAGAGCAGGTGATTGTAATTCTAGACAGGGGGGGGGGTTATTGTCACTATTACACTAGAAGAGATGTTTTGTACTACCAGACAAGGAAAAATAATTTGTGTTACTATACTGGAAAAGATAATTTATACTATTAAATCATGTGAGAAAATTCGTGCTACTAAACCACTGGAGGAGATTTGTTCTTCCAGTCTAGAAGTGAATTGTGCTAGTAGACTAAAAGAAGTAATTCTTACTGCCAAATAATGGAGGTGATTTGTGGTGTTGGCTACGAGAGGCGATTCTCGCCACTTGACTGGGAGGGTTCTTTACATTACGAGACAAAGGTAGATGATTTGTGTAGCTAGACTAGGAAAGGTGATTCGTACTAGAGAAGGGTAATACACAAAACACTGGAAGTGATTCATACTACTAAATTATCAGAGGTGATTTGTACTACTAGACTATTAGAGGTGGTTATTACTACTAAACTATTAGAGGTGGTTAGTACTACTAAACTATTAGAGGTGGTTATTACTACTAAACTATTAGAGGTGGTTAGTACTACTAGACTATTAGAGGTGGTTAGTACTACTAGACTATTAGATGTGGTTAGTACTACTAAACTATTAGAGGTGGTTAGTAGTACTAGACTATTAGATGTGGTTAGTACTACTAGACTATTAGAGGTGGTTAGTACTACTAAACTATTAGAGGTGGTTAGTACTACTAGACTATTAGAGGTGGTTAGTACTACTAGACTATTAGAGGTGGTTAGTACTACTAAACTATTAGAGGTGGTTAGTAGTACTAGACTATTAGATGTGGTTAGTACTACTAAACTATTAGAGGTGGGTAGTAGTACTAGACTATTAGATGTGGTTAGTACTATTAAACTATTAGAGGTGGTTAGTACTACTAGACTATTAGAGGTGGTTAGTACTACTAAACTATTAGAGGTGGTTAGTACTACTAGACTATTAGAGGTGGTTAGTACTACTAGACTATTGGAGGTGGTTAGTACTACTAACCTATTAGAGGTGGTTAGTGCTACTAAACTATTAGAGGTGGTTAGTACTACTAGACTATTGGAGGTGGTTAGTACTACTAGACTATTAGAGGTGATTTGTACTACTAGACTATTAGAGGTGATTTGTACTACTATACTATTAGAGGTGGTTAGTACTACTAAACTATTAGAGGTGGTTAGTAGTACTAGACTATTAGAGGTGGTTAGTACTACTAAACTATTAGAGGTGGTTAGTAGTACTAGACTATTAGAGGTGGTTAGTACTACTAAACTATTAGAGGTGGTTAGTAGTACTAGACTATTAGAGGTGGTTAGTACTACTAAACTAGGACAAGTGATTAACAATTAAAGAAGATTGATACTATGAGACTAGGAGAAGCGAGTGTGCTCCTAGGCTAGGAGATTTGATTTTAGAAAATAAACTACGAGGGGTTATGTTTACTAATATAGAAGATGCGAAAGAATAGGCGAATCCTTCCGCTAGATTAGGAGAGTTTATTTTCACAAACAGACTAGGATAGACGATTCATATTACTATGTGCTAATATTCTATATGCAATTCCTACTATTGTATTAGGAAACGTGACTCGTGCTGTTAGACTAGGATGTGCGATAAATGTTGTTAGACTAGAAGAGATGACTCAAACTAGGATACTTGATCAAACACATTACACTAGGAGAGGAAATTCGTGCTACTAGACTAGAAAAGTGATTTGCACTAGTAGATTAAGAGCGGGAGATTGATCCTAATACACTTAGAGAGGGAGATTAATCCTAATAGACTAAAAGAGGGAGATTGGTCCTAATAGACTAGGAGAGGAAGATTGATCGTAATATACTAAGAGAGGGTGATTGATCCTAATAGATTTAGAGTGGAAGATTGATCCTAATAGACTAAAAGAGGGAGATTGATCCTAATAGACTAAGAGAGGGAGATTGATCCTAACAGACTAAGAGAGAGAGATTGATCCTAATAGTCTAAGAGAGGAAGATTGATTCTAATAGACTAAAAGAGGGAGATTTATCCTAATAGACTAAAAGAGGGAGATTGATTCTAATAGACTAAGAGAGAGAGATTGATCCTAATAATTTAAGAGAGGAAGATTGATCCTAATAGACTAAGAGATAGAGATTGATCCTAATACATTAAGAGAGGAGATTAATCCTAATAGACTAAGAGATGGAGACTGATCCTAATAGACTAGGAGAGGACGATTGATCCTAATATACTAAAAGAGGGTAATTGATCCTGATATACTAAGAGAGGGTGATTGATCCTAATAGACTAAAAGAAGGAGATTGATCCTAATAGACTAAGAGAGAGAGATTGATCCTAATAGACTAAAAGAAGGAGACTGGTCCTAATAGACTAAAAGAGGGAGATTTATCCTAATAGACTAAAAGAGGGATATTGATTCTAATAGACTAAGAGAGAGAGATTGATCCTAATAGTTTAAGAGAGGAAGATTGATCCTAATAGACTAAGAGAGGAGATTGATCCTAATAGACTAAGAGATAGAGATTGATCCTAATACATTAAGAGAGGAGATTGATCCTAATAGACTAAAAGAAGGAGACTGATCCTAATATACTAAAAGAGGGAGATTTATCCTAATAGACTAAAAGAGGGAGATTGATCCTAATAGACTAAGAGATGAAGATTGAACCTAATAGACTGAGAGGGTGAGATTGAACCTAATAGACTAAGAGATGAAGATTGAACTTAATAGACTGAGAGGGTGAGATTGAACCTAATACACTGAGAGGGTGAGATTAAACCTAATACAATGAGAGGGTGAGATTGATCCATGTAGACTAAAAGTGATTAGTGTTAATAGATAGATTGGTTATTTACACTTTTAGACTAGAAAAGGTGGTTTATGCTACTAAATTATGATACCTGATTATTTCTAGTAGACTAGCATGGGTTATTCGTATATTAGGAAAATTGGCTCAACACACACTTGAAGAGGTTAGTAACACAACTAGTGATTCGCGCGACTCGATTAAGGGAGATAATTCGACAGACGACACTAGGAATGGAGGTTCATGCTACCAGACTCGGAAATTAATTCGTATTAATTGACAGGGAGAGGTGCTTCATAATAGAAAACTAAACGATATTAGTTTTGCTATTAGATTTGTAGATTCGTACTACGAGACTAGAATATACGATTTCATATAATAAACTAGAAGAGGGATGATTCGTGCTACTAGAGTACGTAATAAGGGTTGATTTGTTGCACTAAGCCAAGATGGATGTGTTTCGTACTATTAAAACAGATGTTGGTTCATTCTACTAGTAATAGATAATGAGAGGTAACTTTTGCTAGTAGACTACAAATAACAAGAGGTAATTTGTGCTAGTTGACTACAGTAAAAGAGGTAATTTGTACTAGTAGACTACAGATAACAAGAGGTAAGTTGTTCTAGTTGACTACAGTAAAAGAGGTAATTTGTACTAGTAGACTACAGATAACAAGAGGTAATTTGTGCTAGTTGACTACAGTAAAAGATGTAATTTGTACTAGTAGCCTACAGATAACAAGAGGTAATTTGTTCTAGTTGACTACAGTAAAAGATGTAATTTGTGCTAGTTGACTACAGTAAAAGAGATAAATTGTGCTAATAGAATAAGAGGTAATTTGTACTAGTAGAATATGAAGTGATTTGTGCTAGTAGACTACAGATAACAGGAGGTAATTTGTGCTAGTTAACTACAGTAAAATATGTAATTTGTGCTAGTTGACTACAGATAACAAGAGGTAATTTGTGCTAGTTGACTACAGTAAAAGAGGTAAGTTGTGCTAGTTGACTACAGACTTTTGTAGTCTACTAGCACAAATCACTTCATATTCTACTAGCACAAATTACCTCTTATTCTATTAGCACAAATTATCTCTTTTACTGTAGTCAACTAGCACAAATTACCTCTTTTAGGTTTGTGCTAGTTAACTACAGAAGTGATTTGTGCTAGTAGACTACAGAAGTGATTTTAGACACTATATCAGTTGAGATAACTTGTAGTACAAGACTAGGATAGATTAGTCGACACTAAAATAGTTCTCGTACTACTAGTATAGGAGAAGTGGTTCCTACTACTAGGTTAGAAGAAATTACTGGACTAATAGAATAGGAAAGGCGATTCTTACCATTAAACTAGAAATGGTAATTCGTGGTAGTAGACCAGATGTTATATGTCTCTAGACTGATATGAATAAACTAAGAACACCAGAGTATTCTACCTATTTCTAAACTATTACCATAAACTAAGATAACGATAGTGTTTACCTATCTGAAGACTGGTTTTAATTAACTAAATACACCCCAGTTTTTATCTATTCCTAGAGTATTATCAGTAAACTAAGAACATATAAGTGTTCTATGTATTACTAAAATATTATCAGTAAACTAAGAAAATATGAGTGTTCTATGTATTCCAAAGGATTATCAGTAAACTAAGAACATATAAGTGTTTTGTATATATATCTAGTGTGTTATAAGTAAACTAAAACATATGAGTGGTCTATAAAAGGTTGAAATTCAAGGAACTTGTGTAAAAATAATTAAAAATTAAGAATTTTCAAACAATCAACGTTTTTAACTTACACAATTAAAATCTTTACTCTGAAACTGTTTAACGGTCTCAAAATAACCACTCTATATGTTTCTAGTTTTCTTTTCTAAGTAACAAAAACAAATACACAGTTAAAAATTCGGTAGAATTTGTTGAAAAAATAAGGGAGATTACTCTAAACGATAATGATGTGCTTGTTTATTTCGATGTTGTATCCTTATTTACTAAAGTACCTATTGATAAAGCTGCTCACTGTTTCGAAAACAACTTAAGAATGAATAGTGTCTCAGTTATTGAAACTTTAGACATAATAAAATTAGCAAAAACGTGTGTGAAAAAATTCACTTTTTAAATTAACAAAAATAAATTACAAACAGATTAAAGGTCTAGCCATGTGTTCCCCGTTATCTCTACTATTAGTTGATCTGTTCATGGATAAATTTGAAAATCTTGCTTTAGAGAATGCTAAATTTAAACCCGAAATATGGATTAGGTATGTTGATGACACTTTCATAGTATGGTGGCATGATAAAGAAGACTTGATAGAATTTGCTAATTACCTAAACTGTTTAGAACCTACTATTAAGTTTACTTATGAGATTGACGTAAACAATTGATGTGTTGCCATTTCTTGATGTATTGGTAAAGAAAAAGGAAAATAAGTTAGAAATTGCTACTTACCATAAACCTTTCTCTGTTATCATGCCGCCCACAAAGAATCATGTCATACAAATTCACAAAAATGTCGGTTTTTTATTATTATTTGTATAGGTCCTTAAAGTTATGCTCTAACCAAGATTGAAAAAATGAATTATTATTAATTAAGTATGTTGCATTAGATAGAGGTTTCTCACCAAGTATTGTAGATAAAGCTGTGAAGAAATTCAGTAAAATTAAGCATAATGATAAAAAAAGTAAATTAAAATCAACGTTTGATAGATTCAATAAAACTGAAATCTTATGTTTGCTATATGTTCCTGGTTTATCTTGCCAAATCTTTCAGAAATTTAAAAAGTAGTGTAAAAACTTTATTCCGATTTACAAACCTTTGAATCAAATTATCCAAATGTTAAGTAAACTAAGGATGTAATTACTCTAATGAAAAAATCAGGTATTTATAAAATTGATGTGAATGTGGAAGTGTATACTTTGGTTAAACTAAAAGAAATATAAAATTTAGAATAAACGAATATAAGAGAAATGTTAAAAATCAAAGTGAAATATCTGCATTAGCTGAACATGTAAGTCATATTGGTCATATCAATCGGTGGGAAAAACTGTTATATTGGCTTAACCGAATGATATCACTACTAGAGATATCAGAGAATCTATTGAAATAATTAAAAATGAAGGGTTAGCAGGTAAAAATACACAGATGGCGTGACCTTCTTTAGGGTCTACCGTATATTTATGCAGTAGTATGAGTCACGTGATTAACAACCTTGATATAAATAGTTTTGTAATGGTTGTCTTTCAGAGTTAGCACTTCCGAAGATGACGTGATACACGTTGAAACATGTAGAATAAAGATTTTAATTGTCTAAGATGAAAACGTTGATCGTTTGAAAATTTTTATTTGTTAGTAAGAGTGTTCTATGTATTCCTGAAGTATTATCAGAAAAATAAGAACATATGAATGTTCTATCTATTCCTAGAGTATTATCAGTAAACTAAGTATCGATATTAAAAAGCACTCAGGATCAACAGGAAAATCTGTGATTAGAAAATAAAACCAATAATCCGAACGCTTTCCAAAACTGAACGTTCTTTCATTAAGGCAAAATAGCAAAGTAAACTAAAACCAGCTAAGTGACTTATCAATTTCTGGAAATATTTTGAGGAAACTAAGAATATCCATTTTATTTTCTTTAAATTTTGTTCTGAGTAAACTATAGTTTCATCAAATCGTGTCTTTAGTGAAGCTAACAGAACAATCTGTTACTTCGAATTAGGACTTGTCAGATAACTGTTATTAAACGATTGTGAAGCTGTAGTTTTGTGCTTAATAATAAACATCAACATTAACTAAATGTCAATACTCACCTTTCACAAAATGTCATTTTTTGTTTTTTACATATGCACCTTTATTTCTCAATTTTCTCAGTTCCTCACTTATCCATGATTCATGTATGAATCTGGAAACAATATTTTTAGATTTGTTTGTAGTTAAGCGCAAAGCAATACAATGGACTATCTATGCTGTGCATACTACAAGTATCAAAAACCAGTTTTTACCATTATACATCGACAGCTATAACGCTGAGCCACATAAGATAATTTTGAGACTTTAATTTATTCTTTTTTTTTTGTTGTTGTTGTTGTTAAGCACAAAGCTACACAATAAGCTATCTATACTGTGCCTACGACGAGTACCAAAACCCGGGTTTTAGCGTTATAAACCATCTGATTTACTACTCTGCCGCTAAGAAGCTTTACTTCATTCATTCTGCTGAATGTATTAGCTATAAAATAGGTAATTACTTTTGTGTTCTGTATTTACAAATCGCTGAAGTTAGCAAACGTTCTATGCATTTATACGTGTAACTAATATCAAAATATATGATATTTTGTATGTTAGCATTATTTTAAGTTTTGACCAAGATTATTTTAACATTTGTAATTATGTCAATATATTAGGAGTGACTGCCTTCCCACAACATGGTTGGAGACAGCGAAAGGCAGTAGGAATTGAGACGTTGTGGGACAAAGCTCTACCCCCTAATTTGATCTTCCGAAGCGGCTAACTACTTTGACATTTACGTTTGGATTATGACTGACAGGTGTAATATTCTCAACGCTTTTGGGTGCTATTACCACAAAAAATTTCCGTTACGATTTAAAGGATAATGACAGGAACTGGCACTAGACGGCTTGTGTTAGTCTCATAACACATATCTCGGTTTTTGTTTTCATACTAACGTTAATCAATGTTAAGTAGTTCTTGAATCATCTATATACGTTTGATGTAATTTATAGTATTAGTACTATATACTGACACACACTATCATAATGTTATGCTATTTTAGAATTACGATGGAACGTGTCCTACAGTGGTCAATGGCTCTGATGAAAACTGGAGGACATATAACCTTAAGATACGTTGTTCGTTTATGTAGCTTTATGCTGGACAAAAAGCCAACCAAACATGGTGAAATGCTTAATCTCATGTCTTTGTACAGTACTAATTCGGTTTAGTCACCAAGTTTTAATATGTTGAAAGGTTTCACAGAATTATTACATCATAACTCAGTGAACACTGCCTTCAATTGTTTCAGGAATATTGGCAAAGAAGTGAAATTTCAAAGTCTAGTTTCAAGAATATCGATTGCTTTAATGAAATCTATGGTATAAGGTAAGCTACAGAGGGAGGGATCCCTCATGCTTGGTAAACTAATTTTTTACCACTGTAGTATTGTAATTATCACCAGCGTGATTAAAACGTATTAGAATGAACACATACGTATAGGTCAACTTTAAATAACCTGACTGAATCTATTCCCCCTCCACTTTTCCAAAGCTCATACTTTGTGGCTATTACATCAATTCATCCACAAACACGATCTTTCTGAATGATTTGTGAATAGTTATCATAGAATAACCGACTAGTCTTTCAGATTTTCTCTGAAATTGACACTTCACGTCAATCTATGAATTCCTTTGTATACTAGTTTGGTTTCACAAATTGAGTCGAAGAGCAACAACCATCAAACATAGCTTTTCCAACTCAGTTGCTCTATGTACTTATAGTGCTTATACTAAAGCCAGCTTAAAGAAAGTTGTTCTTTCTTTTTAGTTAACTATATGAGCAGTTTTGATTACAGCTGTAACTTTGAAGCAGGCTACTACAATTATTCTTCAAAAGTCCGTTATATTATTCCTTAGTTAGGGGGTCTCTTGCACCTCCAAAGGATGCTGCCTCATACTGATTGGCTGCCACAGAGATGGGACAGGGGAGGGTAGGATTGTGCAATGATGTCGTCAAAGACAATCAGATCATTGTTCCACAAATTGTCACCAGATGGGGCGTTGTTAGAAACACGTTGATAGGCTTCCATGACGATCACGTAATAGCACTACGAAGTAAAGAATGTGTTTTTAGCCCACAATAACAGGTGGCCATGACGTCATAGTTTCATTCAACATGTCCATAATTAATAGGTATAAAACACTAATTCATTAGATAATTAATTTTCCTAACCATTTAACTCTCTCAACACAGGCTTCGTCAATTTGATCGACCATGTGAACTCTTTGTACTCGTTTAAAGTCTTTACAGATTTAATTCTTCTAGTTTTCAATATAGTGTGTATAGCTTCACAAAATTTGGCAGTCTTTCAGTTAATATCATAAGTCTTTCACATACAAAAAACATAGTTTTAGTGAAGTATTTGTAATAAAATAAAATAAAGATTTGTCCATAAATATATTGAGTATTTGTTTTGAATAGTCCGTGTGCAAAATAATTTTCATTTTAAAATTTAAAATACTTTTCCTCATCTCAAAAATCTCAAATTTCCTTTGTGTAATCCTTTAAACCTTCTAAATGCATTACAAATCGGTTTTTTCATTAAAACTTTATAATTCATCTGTTATTTTCTCTACCCTATCTCAAAACGGAATTCGACCGATCTCGTAACTTCAAATTCTAACATGAAACTATGTTCATTTATCCTAAGTAGCTCTAAGTTCGTAACATTATACACCTATTTATAATTAAATTTTAATGTTTCATTGCCCTTTTTATCGCCCTTTGAACCCTGTCTAACTACTATCCACGCAAGTATATGTTGTAAATTACTCGGGGAACGTGCAGCTCACGTTACGCTAACAAATTATATTACCCACGAGCTACTACGAGCTGCTTGCGTGTGGTCCTCGTGAAACATTTTTATTATAATGATATCATTATTTATTTTGCCTAATCTAATCTTAACTAACCTAAAAGAATCCCTATTTTTACATTTTAATTACTTTTACAGTTATACATAAAGAATAAACATGAAAAAACAAGAAATAAAATACTTAACGAATCTTCTTTTTTTCTTGCTGTCGATTGTAGAAGAGAGTTAACCCTAATTTTAATACTAAGGATAGCAATGCACTTAATAATTTTTATTTAATTAAATAATTAACCAAAGAATATAGACTAATAACACGCATAAAGTATACAAATTCCCTTACCTCTCAAATTTTTTCTGGCTTTCTAACTATGGGCCCCCCAGTGGCACAGCGGTATGTCCGTGGACTTACATCGCTAGATACCGGGTTTGGATACCCGTGGTGGGCAGTGCACAGATAGCCCTTTGTGTAGCTTTGTGCTTAACTTCAAACAAACAAACAATCTAACTATGTGACATGAGTCGTTGGAAATTCATCAAGCTAGTTGATAACTTTCTCAAGGGAACGACGTTGGTATTGTGAGTGAAACTTACATTTAACCATTCAGAACATAACGTTATACAATATGTCATTTGATAGATTAAAACCTTAGCTTTCTATTGGTTATAGGTAATATATAATGAAATGTAAGAGAGAACTATTAACGAATTCTGAAAGAGACGGTGTGTCAGGTAGTTGTGGCAGTAGGGGTCTGATTTTCTAATTTGCTAGCTCTGTAACAACACAAAATTGAAGACTATAAACATTTTGGTTTGTCTGAACAATGACAATTTTATTGTTAGTAATTTTCCTTTAATTTCGTACTTTTTCAAGGGGTGGTGGATTGAATATAGGGAAGATGACATGCTGAAAGAAAATGTGTCACGTGGGTCACACTAGAGGAATTTCAGAATTTTTTAGATATTGCTTTGTAGAATTAAGAATTTAAAACTTATATACTATTAAATATGGATTATTAGCTAAGATTGTATGCTATTCTAATTGGTATACCATAAATAAAAAGTAGTTTTATAAAATTTTGAATGTAAGACACTAAATCCTTGTGTCGTGCGCAGTAAAGGATACCCGTGGTGATAGAGTTAAATTGTTCTCTAAATTATTAATACCATTTTCTTACCATTTATATGCCCTAAAAAAGGACGAAATTATGCATTAATTAAAACTTACACTTTCATTAGTTTGACTTTATGCTATCAATATGACTTGACACTTAACAAAAAAGATATAGCCGCAATGAATAAATTATTCTGGTTGAAAACTTCTTAACTCATACAAAAGAGGAAATCGGAAACAAAAATTAAAATGCATGCAAGGACAAAAAAAATTACCACATATTATCTGTGCATTTCAGATAATTACTTTTACCAGTTACTGTGCTATGCCTTTCCAATTATTTCTTTATCTAGCTATAGTGCTATGCTTTTCAATTTATTATTTTTATAATGCTAAAAATAAAATAAAAATCCAGTTTTATCATGGAATCAAGGTAAAAATGCTAAGACATAAGTAAGCAAGCAAGGAAAACTATGACTGATAGTTTAGATTCAGTAAAGAAGGCATAATACCTTAAACAATTTTTGTTCAATGTGTCTCTACACGCATCATCAATAAAACATTTATTAAGTATTATGTAATAAATAAATAAACTTACATTTTTACTAATCTGACTTTTTACTAATTTGACAAAATATTCCATTTTACATGTGATACTTTATAGTGTTATCTTACATGAATTTTACGAAGGTGGATACTATTCTAATCTATTCATTTTACTACAACTAAAAATAATAAATGAAATACTTACTGTTTATCCATCCATTTTTTTTTTATTTGAATGAGACTTGTACTTTATATTGGTTTGGCAATTTCTGATTAGTTTAAGAACAACCAATTACAATGTAAATTATTAATATGTGACTACGCTATGATACATTTGATTTTCACACGATAAAGGAATGGTACTCCTGTAGTATATGCCTTTTATCCATTGTTTCCTTAATCATTTCCAGTATTGTACATATAGAAAAGTCGACATGTTATTGATTTTATAATAAAGACAAAGCTAGGTAACACAAAACTGTTATGGAACATTCCTGTTCTTCCTTACCATACTCAGAATAATTTACCAATGCAATCTAAAATGTCTTAAGTAACAATTAGACGTATTTAATCCTGGAAATGATGGATGACATTCATGATATCGTGGACTTGAGCCTTTACTAAAATTGCCTTATAGTTTCTATCAGTTTATTAATGAGTAAAAGCGAAATATCTTCAAAATTTGGCAATCCAGTAATTTTTAATTTTTAATATAAGAAAATAATAAGAAAGAAACCTTTCATATGTATTGTAATCCATGCAGACTAATTTTAAAGTAGTCTTTAGTAAAAAATATTTGTATGTACATTATTTTAATATAATTGTTTTTTGTTTGTAGTTAAGCACAAAGCTATACAATGGACTATTTGTGCTCTGTCCACCATGGGTATCGATACCTGGTTTCTAGCATCATAAGTCTACAGACATGCCTCTGTAGAAGATGTGATCCGTTTACAGCAATCATCACCATTAATTTATTCAACATTAGAATGGATGAAACTATTTTGAAACATAGAACAAAAGTACTTAGGTTTCAGTATCTTAGAAAATTCCCTTCGAGCTGTGTTTTCTTTTATCTGTTCTTTGTGTTTTGAAACAAAGTGAGGAAATATATAGTTTTGCTTTCCTGTATTCGGGTGGGAGATCTCTATGAATCACCATGTACTTATAACCTATAATTAACTTTTCTAATAATATCCAAGCTATCAATTTGTTATGCCCCTTTATAGATATCTAGAACAGCCATGAACTTTTTGTTTTATGTTTCCCCATGAAGAAATAAGTTGCTTTATCATATGCTATAATTACACTATTAGGAAGGATTAAAAGAGATTTGGGATTTGAAATATTATACATATGACAAGATGAAACCACTATTATAATGTCATCATTCCCCCTCTCGTTTTTATTCAAAGCAAGTATCTAATGATCAGTCATGTGATCTTAGATGCAAATAATTGGTCATTTAACTTGTGCTGTAAATGGTGTCGTCACAAAGATTTATACCAGGTGTCACTTTGGAATGAGTCACAGCTTAGATACTTCAAATTATTCATTAACCATACCTATACATCACAGAACACATTTACAAAACAGCTCGCCTCTAAAGGTGCTAATAACATGTCCAGTGGACCAGCCAGATGTCATGCTCCATCTTACAGCTACGTAACAGGTATATATTCATTTAGGTCGATTTTAAAACCACACAAAGTTTCAATTTTCATACAGGAACATGACACTTGTGGTGATGGTATGAAAATTATGTAGACAGGAATAAGCACTGTTGGACGTGATGACCTTTACATTCTGTACAATTGTACCATTATAGGGGCAAACCCTAACACATTTGGTGTTCACATATGCTAATGAAATATATTCTGATTTCAGCTTAATAGTTAATCTTAATAGTTAAATAATTGAGTGATTTTGAGATATTCACCTTAAGTGACTCTAAATACTAAAGGTATCATGAGAACAGCTCTTTCAGAGGAGTAGTCAAACATACCTCTATATTTTATCAAGACAACAATTTTAAGTATGCAACCTCAGAGCCAAGTTTCCTATATTTAATAGAAATATTAAGAATTGTAAAAATACAAATCCACCTGTAAAATGTTCATTTACGAGAGTGGGTCAAATGACCAATCATCAGATTTATAACTTACATAAAAATGAGCTGAAAAGAGTGAATGATATTATTTCGTAACAGCAGTTTTGGGTTTTCATGGATAAAATATTAGATATTAACATTAGCCTTTAATTTAAGTTACAGTGGCGGAAAACTTTATTGCATCACCCAATTTTTTCACTCTTTTCTTAGGAATCAAAGACTGTTTCGAGACCCTAATGCATGTGGGTGCAAGTATGTTTTATTGATGATGCAGTACTGTCTAATTATTACATTAGCAGATATATATATATATATATGCTGTCTGGATATTGCATTAGCCGTTTTTGGTCATAACTAGAGGTTCTTGCTGAATGTCTGTTTAGAAGATTATCTACTACAGTCCAGCATGGCCAGGTGGTTAGGGTGCTAGACTCGCAATTTGAGGGCCGCGGGTTCGAATCCCCGTCCCACCAAACATGCTTATCCAATTATTCGTTGGCAAAAGAGTAGCCCAAGAGTTGGCGGTGGGTGGTGATGACTAGCTCCCTTCCGTCTAGTTTTTCACTGCTAAATTAGAGATGGCTAGCATAGATAGTCCTCGTGTAGCATTTCACGAAATTCAAAACAAAATAAACCAAACCTATGTGCTACAACATGTGCGTGACATTACCGTAGCCAAGGATTGCGAGTTAACTCCATGGAAGTAAAGCGATAATTGTTTCTTAAAGCAAAAAGGGGCTTTTGACAAGGCATTTTGCTAGAAGAACTAAATCTAATCAGTCTACTGTAAATGCCGGGTGTTGAAATATAGAGAGACTGGCTGTGTTGAGCAGCAGAATGAAAGGGTTAGGAAGAAAGATTCCACAGCAGCTGACAATCGTATTCTGCAACGCATGAGCTTGCAACATCGTCGACTGTCGTCCACAGATCTCAAAAGAACATGGTAGGAAACTTCAGGGTTCACTGTCACCAAGCCCACTGTCTAGTATCACCTGTACTCAACCAACTCTCCTGCAAGACGGCAAAGAAAAAAAAACCCTCCTCGCCAAAAGGATGAGGAAGATGATGCTCAGTTGATCCAAAGAGCATGCTGACTGGACTGGAGCAGTATGGAACAAAATGATTTTCACATACAAATAAACGTTCAACCTGCACGGGCCTTATGGGAAACAGTTTGTACGAAGTTGATGTTGAGAATAGTTTCATCCAGTGTGTTTGAATGTAACTGTGAAGTATCTGCAGAGTCAAGTGATATGGAGATGCATCTGTGGCTAGATGCCTACATTCTGTGAAAGGTACTGTCAATGCTGACAAGTGCATCGAGATCTTCGAGTCATGGTTAAAGCCAACAATTCATGATCTCTTCAGTGGAGCTGGCCAGTGCACATTCCAGAATAACTCTGCCACAGAGCTATAAATGTTAGTAACATTTATACATTCTAGACGTGAAATAAAGAGGAAATGTCACTCTACTTGTTTTGAATAGACATCTTAGATTTTGTTTAATTGCTTCAGGTGAAGAACTATCTTCGAATAGAGAGGATCAAGATAATACATTAGCCAGGTAACAGCCCAGACCTCAGTAATGGGTAACAAAGTGCAAGAGAAGAAACCGAGAAACACTTTGGAACTGCAAGAACCCTTAATCCATGTGTGGTATTATGAACTCATCCGTACCTACATGCAGTTCCTTATGCCACAACGATATCAAACAGTTATCAAAGCCAAAGAGGCCACCACCAAATATTAAAACAAGAAACAGACTCTGTGACCACTTTATGTCAACTAAATTAATGGCGTTATCTTTAAATCTAGGTTTTTCTTTCTCGGTGAATATTTTCGTACTTGCCAAGTATTTGATTATCATCTGTTCTAATATGCTTATCACGATTGGTTGGTTAATAAAGATGTATATATGCGTTTGGATGACTGAAATATGAGTCAGCTTACACCACCAAATGTCCCTAGCCATTTTACACATATTCTGACACTTACACAATGAACAATCTCATACAAAGATTACAGGAGCAAAAACAAAAGTGTGAAAATATTGGATGATGCAATAAATTTTTACACCATTGTAAAGTAGTGTACGTTAGTTAAAATTAAGCTAAAATGAACAAGTAAAAATGCTAAGTTTTGTGGTGTGTATATCGTTGATAAGCAACTTTACTCACAAATATGGTTAACAATGATTGTATATTTTACAATATCTCTCATTTATAACTGATATTGGTTTTCGTAGAAAAAGAAATGTCAAACACAGTATCGTATCATAATTTCTCTAGAACTTGATGTAAAGTTTAGATTTGTATTTAGATGTATTTTTATACTACTTCTGTCTTTCAGTTTACATATCAAATGGTTTGGAGCAGTTCTTCACCGCTTAATCAAATTGCATACTCAGAACTTCACATATGAATGATTGTTTGTTTGTTTGTTTGTTTGTTTTTGAATTTCGCGCAAAGCTACACGAGGGCTATCTGCGCTAGCCGTCCCTAATTTAGCAGTGTAAGACTAGAGGTAGCTAATCATCACCACCCACCGCCAACTCTTGGGCTACTCTTTTACCAACGAATAGTGGGATTGACCGTCACATTATAACGCCCCCACGTCTGAAAGGGCGAGCATGTTTGGTGTGACAGGGATTCGAACCGCTACCCTCAGATTGCGAGTCGAGTGCCTTAACCACCTGGCCATGCCGGACCCATATGAATGAAAACTAGTCACTCCGTTAAAGGAATTTCTAAGATAAGAAATCTTTCATAACAGAACCACAAAAAAACTGCATGTTCTAAGGAAGTAGCTACTCATACTTGATGTATTATTAGTTCTCTTTATGGTGTTTAGGAAAATATCGTATATAATACATTTATTCTGGCACACTCAATTTTATATACGTGTTAAGATTAAATAGCTTAATCATGATAGGGTAAAGAGGTGTTATTGGTCATTTTCAGGTTGCATGATATATCAATTAGGAAGCAAAAACTATAGAACTAATGAACTAGTGAAGTGCTTTATACATATAGCGACGGTAATTATAAAAGAAGCTTCTATGATATTTGCCTCGTTCCAATATTGAATAAACTAAATCATTACGTGTGATAAAACAATCAGCTAACTGTCTCACTTAAATAATAGTTTTAACTTTTTAGGACATATAATTATCCCCTGGTGTGACAGCCGTAAGTCAACGGTCTTGTAACGCTTAAGTTCGGGGTTCGATTCACTGCGGTGGACACGACAGATAGCCAAGTGTGGCTTTGCTACAAAACAAACACATGCACAAGACATATAATTAACTACAGACTACAATGTTGATGACATATGTTAAAACTATAATCGATACTTAAAAATATAATTGTCTCGCGATTTAACTTATAAAAATAAAAGCGAATCAGTAGGCGTGATAAAGTAAACACAAGTTGAGACATGTTGATATATGTATGCTGTTCTTGGTCCGTCTATAGTACCTTAGTAACAATATCCGCACTATCAATACTAACCTTGGTAACACTATCGTCCAACACTATAATTATAAAAAGCACGATATGTAAATTAAATAAAATATTATTTTTGAAGGTTTGATTGCTATTATAAAGTTGACGTCATGTTGAGACACGTTGTAAAAATGTTTTGATCTCCTTAAGTCATCATCAAGTTGTTTTGTGTTTTATATAAAAGTTTTTAATACTATATAGTAATGACAACTGTTATAAATTCGTCTACTTCACTTTAACAAGTAATGTTAGGTGACACACATTTGTTTATCTCAAGAAACAGTAACCATAAATGCATAAATCCTTCTAGTTTACCTCAAGAAGTAATAATAAGTATCATAATTCCGTCTATTTTACCTCAAAAGGTAATGATAAGTATAATTACGTCTAGTTTACCTCAAGAGGTAATAATAAATATCATAATTCCATTTATTTTACTTCAAGTAATACTGATAAGTATCATAATTTCGTCTAGTTCACCTCGAGTAATACTGATAAATATCATAATTTCGTCCAGTTTACCTCAAGTAATATTGATAAGTATCATAATTTCGTCTAGTTTTCTTAAAGAAGTAATTATAAGTATCATAATTTCGTCTAGTTTACCTCAAAAGGTAATGATAAGTATCATTCTTCCGTTTAGTTCACCTCAATTAATATTGATAAGTATCATAATTTCGTCTAGTTTACCTGAAGAAGTAATGATAAGTATCATAATTTCGTCTAGTTTACCTGAAGAAGTAATGATAAGTGTAATAAATCCGTCTATTTTACCTCAAGAAGTAACGTTAAGGGATACACACTTCTAATTCATCACAAGTAATATATTGGTGTGAAGTGTCACAGCACTTCTTAATATGATATAAACGGTTTGTGCGGCTCAACAATAAATAGTGATATTGAGTTATCAGCTCCTCCTACGGTGATTTTAAGTACCCCATTCTTTGTTTCGAAAAGAGTAGTGAGGTAAATGTCCCTGTTTCCTACACCGGACATTTACCATCCGGGACAAATATTTTTTTAATCAGTATCAGATGTGAATTAAAGGGAGGGTTCAAGTATCTCTACTTCTACTTACACGAGTTGCAAAATACTGTGTTTATTACATTATATTTAGCGACTTTGTTGGTAAATCCATTCAGATTCACTATTATTCGGCAATACAAAATAATAGTCTATCATCTATGTCGTTTGTTTCCCCAAGAAAGTCTGAAAAATTTGTTGTAGCTAAAATATCAAAAATATAGCGAATACATTAAAAACACCAATGTAATGTTACTTTGAATTGTCTATGACGGTGTATACAATTTCTAAAACAAAAGTCTTTTTTTCAATATTTCTCAAGAGAATGTTTCTTAAGTCAAGCTGTTTTGAAACCAAAAACACTAAATTACACAGGTTATTGACTTGAATAACTTTAAATCCACAAAAACACGATTTTAGTATTTTTGAAAAAACAAATCCCACTTAATGATTTTATTTTTCTGGCTGATTTCTTCGTCTGGGCCAGGTTTAGCGTATCGAATGATACACTGTGGAATGTCGTCGTAATAAATCATTGAAATGATGATTATGGCTGGAAGCATTCAAATAAGATAGCTTAACTGATTAGGCCATCAACACGTCAAGTCCTTGATCTTAGTTCTAACTTCTCAGACAACTAGGTGTAATATTTCGATATATTAGTAATTTGTGAAAGCAAAATAGTATAAAATGTTAGCTTAAATGGTATTGTTTGTCATACATAAAGGTGCAACAAGATAGGTTTAGCTTAAATCACTGCAAGTCATTAACTTGTTTGTAAGTGTTGTAATACATAATGGTTCTTTTCTCAAGTATTTATAGATTGTTTATAAGTTCTAACTTCTCAGACAACTAGGTGTAATATTTCGATATATTAGTAATTTGTGAAAGCAAAATAGTATAAAATGTTAGCTTAAATGGTATTGTTTGTCATACATAAAGGTGCAACAAGATAGGTTTAGCTTAAATCACTGCAAGTCATTAACTTGTTTGTAAGTGTTGTAATACATAATGCCGCATACAGGTAATCATTGCATATATTTTTGGTTCTTTTCTCAAGTATTTATAGATTGTTTATAAAACAAAAGTGTAAAAGGAAGTTATACAATGAAATATATTCGAGCCAGTCGATAACTTGATGCCAAAAGCTTTACATGATCGAATAAGATAATTTGTTTGTTTTGATATAAGTTTCCATAAATCCATGTCCATAAAAAAACATTTATTTTACCTGATCTTTTACACTTTACCTGATCGCAAGTCTTAAGACGATGAACTTAGTGTTGACCGTTTCCTTAGAGCAAGTTATAAGCAATAAAGTCAATGTTGACCGTTTCAAGGTGAGAGGTTCCTTACGGCAAATCATAAGACGATAAGAAAGTTTCAATGTCTACTACAATTGAAGAACTTATGAATTAAACAAACTTTTCATTATAAAGAGCTCATTTCTTTAAGAATGATTGTTTGTTTGTTTGTTGTTGAATTTTGTGCAAAGGGCTATCTGCGCTAGCCGTCCCTAATTTAGCAGTGTAAGACTGGAGGGAAAGCAGCTAGTCATCACCACCCATCGCCAATTCTTGGGCTACTCTTTTACCAACTAATAGTGGGATTAACCGTCACATTATAACGCCCCCATGGCTGAAAGGGCGAGCATGTTTGGTGGGCCGGGGATTCGAACCCGCGACCTTCAGATTGCGAGTCGAGCGCCCTAACCACCTGACCATGCCGGGCTTTAAGAATGATATATATAACTTAAAGAGTCTAATTCATCTTGTTTACTACATACAAACACAGATACATTATTTATAAAAAGTAGTTCTTATCAATGTTCTACTATAATAAGTGGGAGTTCAGTAGCGTTCACTTATATCATATGTAGTAGATATTATAAAAAACTATTTTTATACGGAAATATTAACCCCTATGTAGATACGATTTAAAGTTGGAATTCCTTAAAACTCTATGTTTTACGTCTTTCCTACAGAACTGTTTTAAATAGAGAATAGTATTCTCCGGAGATAAACTGGTGCCTAAGGTTCCCATGAAACCGAATCCAGTTTCAAAATACAATGAAAAACTTAACAGAATGTTATAAAACGAAATGTGGTACAAGACAAGGGCAAAGTAACTCTCACTCTGTCCCACAGAGACTAAACATAGACCTAATATTTCAAACTGTCAGTATGTCCTTGTAATCTGGTGATTGAAAGATTGCCCTGTTATCTCCCATACAAAATTCGAGAGAAGGATTTCAGTATTTTGTTGTTGTTGTTTTAATTTTTAAAAAAGAATATGACCTGTTCTATCTCACTTATTTTTATAGAATGTCATTCACTTATTAAATCATATAAACCTTTATATGAAGCTATATCGCTATACCTTTAATGATAATAATAAAGATAATATATTTTTAAATCAAATCATCGCTTGATTATTTTCTTTCATATTGATTTTTAGTTTCTTTAAATGTATAAAATTATATAAATATTTTCCTTTTGGAAAACACTTCTCTAACTTACAAGCACATCTTTCACTACGAACTTCAGACAAAATTTCAAAAAGGGATGTCAATTTTGTATTCTTCATAACTATTCTATTTATTCAGTAAGTATAAAAGTTAGCACTATAATTCTGATGACGCTACTTGAACTTTAAATGTTTATTCAATATGTATTATTCAATTTAGCACTTTGACAATTATTTCGAGAAATGATACTTTTCAGAGAAGAACAATGCTTTAATATTTTGCCTTTGTTGTCCCCCGGTTGGACAGAGGTAAGTCTACGAAATAAGAACGTTAAAATCCGGAGTTCGATTCCTCGCGGTGACACAGCAGAGTTCAATGTGTCTTTTGTCTAAAATACAAACAAACTACTATAATAGAATTACTGTGTGTAAGAGAATTAAAGAAACTGAATATTTTAATTACATCAAAATTAATTCTGTGATAACTTATTTTATTAACACATTGCTGACATAACTGGGTTTTACTGTCTTGCAAAGGAATCATATACACTTTAAAGTTGCGCAGTTACATAAATGAAAAATGTAGCAGGCATGGTTCTTTTTGCTGTTTTTATATTAAAGTTAGGAATTGCATTTTGTTTCAACTTTAGCAAAAAAAATATTATCGATACCATATTTAAAAATAATTTCAGCTCGTTAAAAAATAAATAGTTTATGTTTAGTAAGAAATCTTAACCATCTTAGGTTAAAAATTTATTCCTTATATTAGAAATTAATAAATAAATTTATATTTGTTTGGCGTGAGTGTGTGCGTGTTTGTGTGTAAAAACATTATTACAACAGTTAAATAAATATTAGCATCATAAGGAAGAACTGCGTTAAAAGCAGCAATACTACACCTGTGACGATAAACATTTTAATTATCAAAACAAGTCTTAACAACTACGACAAAAATGATTATGTTAATATTTACTTAACTGTTGAAATAATGTTTTTACATATACTTATATTTCAATGAATGCGATTCATTGCTGACAGAGTCGTACATTTTCAATTCATTGTTCAATCTTAGTGTTTATTTCAAATAAGTGTTATTGCCTTTTACATCTAAAACTACTTAAGTAATAGATAAATTATGTTAACTGCAAATTAACCTAGCGAACTAATTATAGTAACTATATTGCTGCAAGTGTAATCAACTATAATAGCAAAAGATGTCTCGCATCCTGCTCTTAGCTCTTTTCACCCTGTTATACATACTTCATTCTACAAAATAAATAATGTTGTTTATCTATTAACGTGTACTGAATGCAATATGTAACATGTTGATCAAACTTCAAATTTATAACATATACGTATAAATTTAAAAACAGAGTAAAAACAGTTTAATAAATTCCATAGAATTAAAGCATTTCAAAGATCATCGTTTTACGTCAGTTAAAAGAACTATATGAAAAATTATTACTGAAGAAATTAATAGACTCCAACGCGAGTACTTCTATATGTTCAAATTCAAACATATTACATCCTCATGGGTTAAATCAATATTTTATTAATTCTACTGCTTTAAATTTGAGTAATGATTACTGGTTTTTCTCATAAAATAAGAGGTAAAGATAAAAATAACATAAAATGGATTGATATTCTATATTTTCTCTAGTATCTTAGATGATATTTTATTCAGCCACTAATATATGTAAATTATTTCTTTAAAAAGATCATTCAACTTAATTTTCCTAAAATAAGTGCATTATTTAATGTCAATTAACAAATTGAACTTTCATAATGATTATGCAAAATATCTACTTTTAGAAATAGTGAAATACCGAGTAAAAATTAATAATTTGTCAAACTTTGAAAAAGAGAAACTACAACTACAAACTTCATATTTGGTAATTAATTTTAAAGATAAAATATTTAATAACTTACAAATTTCTAATATTATTCCTCAATCTATAAAAAATAACATTTTCCTTACAAAACTTGAAGGCTACTCTTACTTTAAATATGAAATTCCGTTTGGACCACTATTATATAATTATAAAACTGTTTTAGCTGATTTAAAGGTAGATCAAGTAAATAATTTACTTTGTGTAAAAACAGTATATTTATTGATAGTTTCATAAACGTATTATTAGATATTGTAAAAGATAAACTATTTTATGAAATTCTTAGAAAAGTCTAAACACAAAAGTGCCACAAAATGTAATAAGCAAGATATTGTAAAATTTATTGAAAGCAATACTGATGAGTACTTTTGAAACTTAATTCGCCTAGATGGTTTTTAGAACGGAATTTATATGTACTTAATAAAATAAGATTTAAATTCTTTCATATAAATTTCAATATATTCCCTATAGATATAACGTTTTTCGAATTAAGGAATTAGATCCAAGAACTACAAGAAAAGTAGATCATTATTTCCTTAGATAAAGCTTACTGTAATTTTGGGTTTATATGTTAAACGCTCTATGCACTACTTATGTTAAATGAAATTAGAAGTACAAGAATATTTAAACTTTTTTACCAATCTAGTAATACAGTAATTAATAATTTCATTAAAACTTATAGAAAACTTTATTCTAAACCAAATTCTTTTTTTAGATAAACCTTTTCTGTATATTATTCCTGAACTGCATAAATCACCAATAAAATTTAGATTTATTTCCAGTTCAATGAAAACAATTATTAAACAACCATCCATTTTATTAAATAAATTACTTCATATTTTATTTGATATAATTAATAATATAGATAATAATAAACACATGTTTTGATAATTCAAAAATAATCAACCAATTTTAGAATATTTAAACAATTGTGAATAGGCTAAAAGTATTTAAACATTTTGTTTTATCACTCCATAAACAATAATCTTATTGAACTGTTAATTTCAGTTATAAATTCATTAACAGAACAATACTGTAATCCTTCCATAATAATTGAAGAAAGAAATTTTACCTCCAAAAGTATGAAAAATATATTAAGTTTCTGTATTTAAAATAATTATATTTTTTAAAAATTGTCAAGTAGTAAAACAAGTAATAATTGTTTGTTTGTTTGTTTGTTTGTTTGCGCTAGCCATCCCTAATTTAGCAGTATAGGACTAGAGGGAAGGGAGCTAGTCATCACCACCCACCGCCAACTCTTGGGCTACTTTTTTACCAAAGAATAGTGGGATTGACCGTCACTTTATAACGCCCACACGGCTGAAGGGGCGAGCATGTTTGGTGTGAGGGGATTCGAACCCATGACCCACAGATTGCGAGTCGAGCACCCTAACCACCTAGCCATGCCGAGCCTGAAACAAGTAATAAGAGTACCAATGGGAGCTAACTTTTCTACTGGTAATAGCTAATTTATATCTTCATTTTTATGAAAATAAATTTATTGAAAATGTCATAAATCCGGGAATTTTTCCTTAACTTATTCACATATAAATGAATTGTATGAATAACCCTTAGATACATAACTTTATTTACGCTATTTATCCAGCAGAAATGGAAATTAAAAACACCTCAATTTCTGAACTAGAAGTACATTATTTAGATGTAGAAATTAAAATATTTAATCATGATATTAGTATAAATGTTTTGATAAAAGGAAAAAAATTTTATTTTCCATTATACGACATACCTTCTTCAAATAATAATATGCCATATTCTTCAGTCGTAAGTACCCTAATTTCACAACTACTCAGATTTCTTCAAAAGTTGTAACAAATTACAATATTTCATTACTTATGTTGAAATATTGATGCAAAAATTAATATTTAAATGACTTAAATAAGTAAACATCATATAGAAATATTAAAATATTTGTGGTAAATACAAAAATGTATTACATAAATAGAAAGACGTAAGAATCAAAAACATTTTTGCTTGAAATTACCGATAAACATTTTTAGTTTTTTAATAAGATCATTTAAACAGCTTGGCACTACTTTCATGCGTGTATGAACACCATTGTTGCACGAAAATATAAAAGTAAGTAAATTCTGACAATAATTTCGTGAGTGGAATCTACTGTACTACTTACTAATTTATTATTTCAGCTTTTACTACTATAAGGGGAGCTGGAATGCCAGCGTCAGGAGATAGGGTTGGTTGTCTTACTTGCCCCAACGGTAGGACCTTATTTCCATTTTCCTTTCATTTTTTATTTCTTTGGAGGGCAGTCACCTTCCCACAACTGTCTGCAGGCAATGAAAAGTGATATATATGTGGGACATATAACACGTGACAAAGCGCACAGAGGTTATGACTGGTAGACGGTGTATCCCCATTGCAGTGTGGATTCTACTTCCGTAGTCACCTCCAAAACACAGGGCAAATTTTATATCTCACATTATAGCCTGCGCTCTGGTTATCTTTTTAATTTCTGCAGAGTTTTGTTGTAGTTGTTAAGGCTTACATATATATAATCACGAGTTATTTACTCTTGTATGCTTAGTTGTTATTATAAAAAAACACGTGATTGCTTCAAGTTCTCTCCTGTACAATATATACGTGTTCCTACAGGGGTGTATCGTCTTTCGTTGTATTATCTATTCAGAGGTGCCTTCTCACCTTTCGTTGAACAGTAGATGAGTCACAAAATTGACACTCTGAATTATAAAATGGCCACAGTATGAAAAGTTTTCTCTTTGAAAGAAAATCATACTGTAAAAATTTAAAGACCCTTGCGTAATACCTATATGGTCCTCAATGGCTATAAACGTTCACTCAGTACTAAGAAAATTTTAGAATTTTAAGAGAAGATTATCAAAGACCAATGTCAAAAGTTATTTCTTTATAATTTGATGTAAGGCGAGACAGAACTCGTGTTCAAAAAATTTAAGGAAAAAAATAGATCATCTGTCAACTTCCATGGAGTAACACGAAGTTTTTGTTGAAGAACCTGAATATTGGTCAAATTGTGGTTCAACTGCAGCAGTCCTGCAGATGAGTATAATTGACATTTTCACATCCAATGACGTCAGCTTGACAACTTATTGACAGTAGGATGTGCTGGAACGAATATGAATACAGGTGCAAACAGATGAACAAACCGACGCCTACAGAACTGAGTGACAATAGAATTCTTCAGCTCTATGTTTCAACCTACTACCGTTTGTGACTTATGTTGTTCGAGCATATTTTCCAGTTTGCTTTGCAGTCATATTGCACAGAAGAAAACTGGCATTTACATCTGATTAAATAAAAGCAGTTATTAATCCAGGAACGCCTACTTTGCACATTCTCAAAAGTACTTCTAGCTATGTTGACAGATGAATAACTGTATATTTGGAAACTTGGACTAAGAAAGGTCTTGGCAGCAAGATTGGAGTCTTGTAAGGATCTGGAATTGATAATTTCAATCTCAACAATTTGGAACTAGAGCACATTTAAGAACCTCCAATGACTAGAAACATTGATGGAATATATTTGAGAAATTTTATTTATACAATTATAGTTATTCCTACAGCTATCGATTCATCACGTTTATTTGTACAATCTATAGTTGTTCTTAAAAAGATGTCTCAATATCTGCTTAGCAGAGAATTTATTTCTATTTTAAACTGTCCCAAACATGTGTTTTAAATTGCACTCTTCATGTTGATAACAAAATGAAATTAAGTTAAAGAAAGTCTATTTAAATCTGTTGTACATGACCGAAAGACGGTTGATATTATAGCCAAACTCAATATCATATGCAATTTGTACAAACATTATGCATTTTTATTTATATATGCCATAATCTAAACCATTATTTGTCAAATTCTTACTCTTATTTCCCTTAAGGAGTGATATAGTGGATCGGCTTTCTGATATGCCCCTTAATCACTTCCCAGGAATCCTCAGTCAAGCGTTGAATTGGTATGCCAGCTCTTATATGTTAAACCCGTTACGCAAAGATTGCATAAGTATATACATATCTGGAGGATCTGATACAAATGTATTGAATGGTTTATATATTTAAATTTACACATACACATAGGTATGGATGTGTAGAAATATTCTAATTAGCTATTTCTCAGGAGGTCCTTATTTTCATTAGCTAGTTGTTTGTATGTGTGTAAAACCCTAAGTATTGAGATCGCATAACATGTACGTAGTCTCCAAAAAGAAGACATTCGGAATCGTTTATGCATTTATTTCGTAATTTTGAAGTCAATGACATTTACGTGTAAAAATAGTAACATACCTTCTTAAAAATACTACTCTTTAGATACATCTATATAAACATATATGACATAACAAAAATACAATGAAGCTAATAAATAATTCACAAGATAACCAAAACTATTAAAATAACTACAATTTTTCATACAAGAATGCCATTAGTTTGTTTATTATGGACTACTCTTTGTTTATTGAGTTCAGTGCATGCCTTAGTGATACAAAAACAAAGATATCGTATCAAAGAGTTTGACTCAAGTCTAAGGGACCTTGCAGTTTCCAAGTGACATCAAACATCTCTTTTGTACTTTTGGCGGGACGAACTGAACTGGCGGAAATATTTTCGGACGTTTGTAGTCTTCGTAGTTAATGGTTCATGTCTCTGTTCTTTTGGGTGCAGTCGAAGCAGACTTTGTCCTGATGCAAGCTATGGTGTGTTTGTTTTTAGAACAAAGCCACGTTGGGCTACCCACTGTGTCCACCGTGAGATATCGAACCCCGGATTTTAGCATTGTAAGTCCGTAGACTTACAGTTGTTCCACCGGGGAACAAAAGCTAATATTTAATGTTTTGTGTAATGGACTACATTGAACAAGAAGCCATCAACGTTATCAACTAACCAAAAAAAATGCCTACTAAATCCGAAAGGATACCTTTGGAACCCGCACACGACTGCGATACTCTTTATTCAGTCTTTCAGACTAGTTAATACTGTCAATCTCTAACAACGTTGGATTTGTGGGGACTCATAATTCCCTAGTTGTGGCTAGTTACATAATGATATATTATCATTCAAACTGATTCATGGAATAAAGAGTGCCCCTAAATTCAACATTAATTTCAGTTTTATTAAAAACTGTTGTTGTTTTATTTTTTGAAGTGCTTATATCGCCAATTAACTATTAATCCATCTAACTATCCAACTACCTATACATGATATTATTGCATTTATTAACTTGTAATCCATCTAACTATCCAACTACCTATACATGATATTATTGCATTCATTAACTATTAACCCATCTAATCATCTAACTACCTAAACATGATATTATTGCATTCATTAACTTGTAATCCATCTAACTATCCAATTACATGTACATGATATTATTGCATTCATTAACTTGTAATCCATCTAACTATCCAACTACCTATACATGATATTATTGCGTTCATTAACTTGCAACCCATCTTACTATCCAACTACATATACATGATATTATTGCATTCGTTAACTATTAACCAATCTAACTATCCAACTACCTAAACATGATATTATTGCATTCATTAACTTTTAATCCATCTAAATATCTAATTACCTATACATGATATTATTGCATTCATTAACTATTAACCAATCTAACTATCCAACTACCTATACATGATATTATTGCATTCATTAACTATTAACCCATCTTACTATCCAACTACATATACATGATATTATTGCATTCGTTAACTATTAACCAATCTAACTATCCAACTACCTATACATGATATTATTGCATTCATTAACTATTAACCAATCTAACTATCCAATTACCTGTATATAATACTGTGTCACTCATTAACTATCTAGCTACCCATATCTCATGTAACTAGAATTTTGGTCTAATAGTTTTGCTGGTTTTTAATTAAGATAGTAGGATTAAATTCGTTTTTATTACAAATAGTATTATGATTACAGAGTGGTATACAAAAATAACATTATGAATGTACCCACTTGATACACTTATCTTTGGTGCAAATATCATTGTTTTTAACATCAATGGTTTCGCCCATAATATTGATTGATTTGAAATCGTACACTGGGTTAAATTGTATGGTGAAAATCATATCAACGGCGAGTGCACCATGCAACTGATAAAACGAAACACTCTAATTTTTGTACCTAATAAAACTACATCTGATTAGCTATTTTTTTTGCCTAATTAAATTTTAGTTTTGATGTAAATACGTAGCTTGTTCTGATCGGAAATTAATATGAGTAGCTTAATATTTAGATAATAAGTAGTTCATTGAGGATGTTTTTAACATTTTCAGCCTGAAAATCACTAACATAAAGTGATTATGTTGTCAAATCCTAATGCAACGAAAGAAAAATTTTCAAACATGGGCATTTTGTAAAAACAATGCACGAAAAGCACGAAATGAAATTTATAATTAGTCACATCATAACTTGTTGTTGAATAATATGAAACACCTTTCATTACGTCTTTGTGCAAAAAAGGAATATTCTGATTGGTCATTCAGCCTAAACTCGAAAATGAATGATAATGATTTAGTAGTTGTCGCTTTGCATCAATACTGTGTACATTTCACATCAACAAGAAGTATGACCAACATGAATAGCAATGGTACCTTGGCAGCAATGTCTTACGTTTAAGGTCTTGAGGTATCCTCGACTTCTTCTATGAAGACGTTGTTTCCAGGACATCTTTAATGTCTGGAGCTTACTGGAATACGTGACAGGTCTCGAAAGAGCATTTTATGCATGCTTAATGAGTGCAGCCACTCTCTCGGTTAGTACCCTCTTCTTTAAAAATGTATCGACCAGTTTTAGACGGTGGGAATAGACATTATCATAGATTAAACTAAAGTCACAGTTTGATATGTTCATTCCTACTCGTAACATACTTCTCCCATCGCCATATGCCACACGTTCCTGCAAAAAATAAGGTGGATCTCGTCCCACATTATCTTTAAGGGACTATATATCTATTTACTGAATGTAGGGTGAAGTGAAATTTGTCTATAGAAAGAATATTAGTCAACATAATCCTGGTTCATTGTCGTGTTCTTGGTGCCATTGTAGATGAACTGTTTTGTGCTTCACTAGGTGTCTGGCATACGAACAGGCCTTGAGAAGAGTATTCTAGTCATTTTTACACTGAGATGGCGCCTAATTCTCCAGTTGTGACTCTGAACATCTGATTAACTTCGAAGTATGTATCTGACGGTTGCGACGAACCAGAATCGACAAATAGCAGTAGCCTGCTTCTGTCGTGAATTATGCCCTCTCTGCCTTGTTCATTGGTTTAGAAAAAGTTACAAACTCTTCTAATAATACTTTGAAACGCTTTGAACCAATTCGCAACAACCAGTTCTCGTTTAGTAGCTTTCATTTTTTCGATGACTTTTCACATGAGTAAAGCTTACAGATATCTTTTTTTGAGGCATCGTCATGGTTCATTGATATTATTCAATAACTGTGATTTTGCATTGTCATAGCGGCAATATTATAAATTCTTACCGATCTTTGAACAATGTATATTTTAATAAATGAATATGTTTATAGCCTGCTATTTTCTATTGTAAGTATGTAACCGTTCATACTTCTATAGATAACGAACCAAGCCACTTTAAGTAAAACGTAGTATGATAATAAAGTTAGAAAAAACAGTTTTATGTCCTAACCCTGAAGAAAACCGCAAAGTTCGATTAAAATAAAAGTTCTCTTACAATTATTTGTAGGATAAAGGTCGTTTTTTCTAACGTAATTATCAAAATATATAAATCCCTGTACTACAAATTCTGAAATACAACAAAGTATTAGTATGGTTTATCATTGATTGAAATGCATGTGGAAACAAACCCAACTTCCACCACGTATTTACAAAAACATTCGTGTACGCACTGATCCAGGCACTGCAACTGTTGTAATACTTTTTATTCTGGGTTGGAAGATCTGTCCCACTTTTGGATGTGGGCCCTTAAAAAATGAATAAACTGGGCTGGAAAGGGAAGCTGCAAGTTCTTGGATATAATATTTTCCCTATTTGAATTTAAAATATTTCCGGAGGAGTATGCTCATTGACGCTCCCTCCTTTACTGAGACGTTCGCTTTTCAAACCATTCTGTTATCATACTGCAGATTCAGAAAAACATAGGCACATAATAAACAAGATTACGACACTTATGATATACAACATTGTTTACTGACAAGAAACGGGACATGGATAAACGTTTCGGAATTCTATCAGATTCCATATTCAGTATCTAAAGCAAAATAAAATGAATTTACATCAGTCTTTATACATTGTCAAAGTATAACTGCTAAATATAACGATAATTAAACAAATAAAACACTAAACCATAATCATGGGGAGAAACTACAGCAAGAAAACATGACAAAAAAAAGTAAAATCAGTAATAAGAACATATTAAAAAATGTATAATTTAAATGAAGATTGCATGTTGCTCAGTGTTAGAGAATGCTGTTTGATGTGGAGGGTTTCTTTAATCAATAATTCCAGATCAGTATTAGACTTGCAGAGGATATAAAAATTTGATAGGATAGCAATTATCGTTAAATTTAGTATTTGTACTTTAACATTCTCCAAAGGCTTATGTAAATTCATATTAATTTGCTTTAGATACTGAAGATGGAATCTGATAGAATTCCGAAACGTTTATCTATGTCCCCATTTTGTTAATAAACAATAACTCACCAACACTATCAGTCACATTAAACAACTTTTGTTATGATTGAAATTCAAATAAGTTTATGTACAAAATTACAATCAGAATATTTCAACAGAAAAGTAGAGACGTAGTAATTTTTGACTATAATTAATTTTAAATTACTTGTGGAGGGTTTAGAAAATTCCATAAGTAAGCCTCCATAACAAAACAAAAGTCTTAGAGATTTTTAAGACTGACATTTCACTAATAAATGATTATATGGATTATATAGTTCAACTTCCACAACCAGAAAAGGCCCATAATTTACTTTACTCTATCAGGAGCGGCTTTCGAGAACTGAACATTAATATGATTTTTCTATTATTAATTTTTTACTGTCAAAATAAGAGTAAGGGAGTTATAGAATTAATCCTTAACTGCTGAGATAGGCTTTTGCAATATCGTATAGTTAATCTTTAACTAACCATAGATGAGTTAGATGAATGAATAACTATATTTCAGGTATTCGAAGAATATTTAAGGCAGTGATTCTCAATTGGTGGGCCACACAGTTGATGTTTTAAATGTTTTGTATGATTAACCATATTCTACTAGATGATGTTTTAAATGTTTTGTATGATTAACCATATTCTACTAGATGATGTTTTAAATGTTTTGTATGATTAACCATATTCTACTAGATGATGTTTTAAATGTTCTGTATGATTAACCATATTCTACTAGTTGATGTTTTAAATGTTTTGTATGATTAACCGTTCAGGAAACAGTTTACATTAATTTCCTAACAAATTATTAAACAATCGTAGGTTGTGGTTGTAAAGAAGGTAGACATGATGCTTTTCGGCCATCATCCTAGTAAAATACGACTAAAGGAAATTGCAACCTCTATCGAGTTCTCAACAGCGTATTGTTTTTATCGTTATTCCAGACATATACTTTAAAAAGTGATTAAAAATATATATAATAGAGAGTTTTCATGAGATGATAAAGGAAGCGTTCTGTTGGTAACTTCCAATTTATGAATGTGTTTACTCAAATTTTTCCATGTTAGCATTCTTATACTTTCATGGATGTGAAGCTTTTTTGTGTGTGATATCAAGAGTGTTTGATCACTGAAGTTATTGGATACTTGCCAGTCTTCTTAGTACTTCCTAAACATCTCTGTCCACAATTACAAATATATATATTGGCTTGGATAAATGATTATAAAGAATAAGTTGACACGTCTAAGTGAAAATTTCTGTGACGTTTCGAGCAGACGCCCTTCGTCAGGCAGTATAGACGGTAAACTAGGAAAATATTTCACTTATATGTGTCAATTTATTTTTTATTATGATTTATCCTAGTTTTTCTTCTCACAACACTCACTCTACATATACAGGCTACAAAGCAGTTCTTTGAAGCTTATCAACATCAACAAAAAAGACAAACCACACAGGAGTGAAAAATATGGAACATCCATCTCTTTCATATTTTATAAAGTGGTATGATCAACTAAAATCGGTCGGTATCCTACTGTGTGAATCTGTAGTCTTGGTACGAATGATTGGTGAGTCATTTGTATGAGAAGTGAACACTTTTTATAACAAACAAACCAAAAGAGCAAAATTATAATTAATGTTTTCTCCTGGTGTGCAAATTGGCTTTACGGTTCTATTAATTATTATCCAAAGAATGCGATAATTTAATGAAGCCATAAATTACAGTCAGTACACCATTTTTGTGGAGTTCATTTTAACGTCTTCACATTCTTCAGCCTCATGATATAGTCTCCCTACACTACCTGACCAATAAATAATCTCTCTCACTTTTACTTCTAATGTGCTCTTCGTCTTTTATTTTTATGATTTATGATTTTTACACACTTCACAAAATTCTCGCTGTATCTCATCTGAAGTATGTCATATTGTAGCACAGGAAAGTTATTGAAGATATATTATTATTGGTTAGTGATTTAGGGGGAATTTTTTTTTTTTTTACCTCTGTGCCTTTAGAGGTATTTGATGTTCTATTGAAATAATAAATGAAAATTTGTCTCATTCATTTCACTGTTTTATAATGTGATTTCAGATGTTTTTCGAGAATCTTAAAAGAGATTTAGGCCAATGTAAATTATTTCCGGAGCCCTGACCCTTCGGGGCTATACCCAGAAACATCTCTGATTGATAGATTGGTAGTTCGGTAAATGTTGTTTTTATTAGCTGATCAAATGGCTGATTTATAATTCCTCTTGTGCTTCGTCATGTGAGAAGGTGATATTTGTATAAGGTTTCAGCAGTTAAATGTGCTCAAAAAGTAAAATTTAACGATTTGACTGTACAACTCTCTTCAAACACATACACACCCTGACTAATAGTGTTAAAAAAGAAGAGAAAAGAAATCTGAACACATTCCACAAGAAGATCTGTAAAGCTTCTCTTATTCGAACGTTAGTAGGACAGCAACACTATCATTGATTTTTCTTATTACCCTTGTTTTCTGAATCTGCCTCTCATGCTAAAGCTATTATTTCCACTAGCAGGTGTGTCTTCTGAAAAGTGCGTTTTCACGTCCACCTGTATCATGTCTATATGTTCCCAAAATTAGCTGGATCAGTTTAGTGGAGTCGTTTATTTCAAAAAATATACATTAAAAACAACTTAGCCCTAACTTTCACAGAACAACAACCTTCTTGCTCAAATAAAACACCAGACCTTGCGTTAATTTCGTTAATTACTAAACAATAAAAGCATTAATCTCGTGTACACCATTTTTGTACTTTGAGCATAAAAAGTAAGAGTAAGCCTAAACTAATCCGTTGTTTGTTCACCTTTTATTTATTTATGTGTTGTTTTTTATTTGTAAGTCTGAATCTGTTTCAAAGCTTATTACTATTACAAAAATACAGCGTAAGTTTAAAATTTATTAGACAAAAATATTAATAAAGAATTCACAAAAGCAACACTGAATCTAGCACTCACAGTCCACAGGCTTCCTAACAGTTATGTTTTACACTAAAGGTTAAGCAGCTAAAATAGCTCGATTTCTAGCATGAAACAATCAAGAACTTCCAAATGTATATAGACATATACATATATATATTGAAGCTTCTTTTTATTTTTTCTATGATGATATTTTATTAATACAACAAGATACATTCAAATACAGGCTACGAAGCTTAATACTTAGCCACAGAAAATGTACTTTTAAAATTTCATGAATTAAATTAAAATTAATGACACAGTACTCATAAAATACAATAATATTATAATATAATACATACCGAGTTTGAATGTTTTTAATTATTCATATTAGATCATAACATTATTTTTGTTGTTATTAACCAGTTTTCTATAACTTTTTTAACATTAACATTTGTTTTAACATATATTAAATTTCTTGGAAGTGTATTAAATAAACTTGGTACTTGATAACTTATTTTTTCCGTAGTTAGATTTCACTTCAGGTAATTTATAATATCCTAGCATTTTTTTGCCTTATATTTTTATCATGGTTTATTCTAATTATAAAAGTGATAAAATAATGCTTTATTATAATAGTGTATTGGTATAATTTGAACACATTCATTATATTCAAAGTTATATATCTTTCATAAGTAGCCATGTTACTTCGTTATCTTAGTCATAAAATATTTGTTACTATACTATTTTGTAACTGCAATATTTTGCTTGTATAAGGATTATAAGTACACCCGTATATTATTATACCATAATAAATCACTGATTCACATAGAGATATATAAACCACCTGGCATACAGGGGGAGAAGTATTAATTTGAAGTATATAAATCTTACGTAAATGCATACAATCTTAACCTGATACATATGTGTTACATGTGTGATTTCCATCGAAAATTAGAATCTACGATAATTCCTAAATATTTAAATATTGTTATATTTGCAATTTTTGTACAAGTACATGATTGCCTAAAGTTAATTATATCTTCAGAAACACAACCAAACAAAAACCAGTTTCAGCAAGCAAAAGACGATAAATAGAATTTTTCTGTACGGAGTATGAATACACATCCATTTAGTTTTAGCCATTTCAAAACAAACATCATTAAAATCCCTTTGCATATTATACATTGTTAAAGTAAAATTCTAATCATTTATTACCAAGGAAATGTCATTTATATACATATAAATAGATCAGTTTAAAGAAATACCTGTCATATAATTTGTAAGTATTAAAAAGGCCTGAAACAGAAATTGGGATACACAATATTTGACTTTTGTTTAATCACTATAAATATTTCTGATTTTAGCAAATATTAATTTCTCTTTTATATGATTTTAAACAAACGTATCATCTTATTTCTTATTCCTATATTTTGCAACTTATAAATTAAGTTATTATCTATTTCTTACTCGGTGAGCTATGCTCTATTGGAATAGACAGTCAGCCATTCCTCCTTTTAGCCTTCGTATCCGGGCACATCTGGCTCAAGTGGGTCTGTCATTGCTGATTCCGATGATCAGCCCATCCTGCCCTGGCTCAATATCATCCCCGCCTGTGACCTTTCTTTGAGTCATTAGAGGAAGGAGAATACTCCCGATTGGAAGTACCATCTTCTCATTGCCGAACATCTTTTGAGCCATTCTTCTGTTGCCGTTTTTACGGATGGTTCGAAATCAGGTGAGTCTGTGGGTTTTGTCATGGTTTGTTGTGGCTCGGTGGCTGTTCGCATGATATTCTACACAGTTCCTGTGTTCACTGCCGAGTTGTATGTCATTCCTCTACCCTTGGATCAAGTAGAAACTAAGCAGTACACTGACTGTACTATTTACATCGACTCTCTTAGTTCTACATTGGCCCAGGAATCGCTTAGTGTAAGCTATCACCCTGTTCTCGTCGATATACAGAAACGACTAGCCAACTTTTCAATATCTTCTGTTTCAATCCAGTTTTTCTGGATACATGGCCATGTTGGTTTCATGCAATTTTGTATCAAGATGTAATGTGGTTAAACTCCCGCTGTTTGTACAAATGAAAACAGTCACTGAGAATGAGCAAAGTCTTGTATACAGAGCGCTTTCAATTTTTTTTCCCAAATACTAATTAAAAGTAATAATGATAATTATCTGAAATGTATTTTTTTTATTGGAAAAGGCCTAGCGAGTTCTAAGAAAACATTTTGTATTTGTTATGACGAATGACTTCTGTAATACCATGTGCTATAATACATGTCACTGTTTTAAAACACAAACATTCTACAACAAGTATTTTTTCTTGCCTACAGTAGATTATTTGTAGGAAATGGTATAGAAAAAGTATAACTGACATACTGAGTCACAAAGCACAGTATCTTGGTTCTGTAAAAAGTTGACCAACTAAATTGTAAGACATGATATCATAGTTCTATCAAAAGTTGACCAACTAATTATAAGGCATGATATCATGGTTCTGTAAAAAGGTAACTAACTATGTTATAAGTCATGGTATCATGATTCTGTCGAAAGTTGAGCAAATAAGTTATAGGTCATGATATCATGGTTCTGTAAAAAATTGACAAACTAAGTTATAAGGGCATGTTATCATGGTTCTCTGAAAAAAAACTTGTGGTTATCAAATTTATATAAAAACTTTGTATTTACCAACAATCAAATTTTTGCCAAAGCATTTCTTTGTGTTTATTTCAGAAAAATTATTTTATTGTTTATAAGGAAAGTAAACACTTAAGAAATTGTTATTTCAATAGCTAGTTTTGGAAAGTTTATTTCAAAGCAAACCAGTTTTCAGTAAACTAATTTTATTGTTTATAAGGAAAGTAAACACTTAAGAAACTGTTATTTCAATAGCTAGTTTTGGAAAGTTTATTTGAATGCAGACCAGCTCTCAGAAACCTAATTTTATTGTTTATAAGGAAAGTAAACACTTAAGAAACTGTTATTTCAACTTAGCTAGTTTTGGAAAGTTTATTTGAATGCAGACCAGCTCTCAGAAAACTAATTTTATTGTTTATAAACACTTTACAGCTCTCTAATATAAGACTTGGTAAATGTTTTATCGTCAAATATATAGGATCGAAAAATTAGTGTTCATAATATCATAGATCTAGACTAAATACAAAAATATATATATTTGAATTTAAAGGTAAACTTTGTGCGAGCAGAATAACACTATTTTAACACTTTGTTCCCTTAACATTTGCTCTTTCTTAGATTCTGCAGCTAGTCACGTGCAAAAAATAGGCTTTGATGTTGCTCAATGAATTACTCGGAAACTCGCTTTCATAGCGTTATCAACTCAAAAAAAGATTTTGAACATATATGTGATACGCTTATATTTAGATTGTTGATAAATTTAAAACTGCGATTAAATAAAAATATTATTCTACAAAAATTTGATAAATGAAAATGAATCTACTAATTACACAGTTATACTCGTTTTTTTTAATTATAGTTGGTAGATCAAAAAGTGTTATAAATGAAATTATAATAAAAAAATACATTCAGCATTACACACATTATTTAAACATTTATTGCTGCTCCTCAGGTGCGGTGTTTTTAAACTAATCTTGATTCAAAGGGTTATAATTCGGAAATATTTATTTTTGGATTTTGTTTTCACATTATTTGTATTTCAGTAGCATCCATACCTTTATTACTGGAAAATTGTCAAATACTTATTTGTATCATAAAATACGTTTTGTTTGTTTGTTGCAACGCGCAAAACTACACAACAGGCTCTGTGTATTGTAACCATTTCGGGTTTTTATAGTTTTAAGTCTTCAGACTTGCCGCTGAGCCCCTGGGGGATTGTATATTGATCAACTTAACAAACCGCTAGTTCCGATTACGAAATTAAAGCTTGGATAAGTTCTGTTATGACTGTTATTCTATTAAAATATGTTGCTTTTAAATATATCCTCCGGTAGGCTAGTGATAAGTTCCGAACTTACAATGCAAAAATCCGGAATTTGATTAACCGCGAGGGACAGAAAGCTTTAATGTAGTTTTGCTCTAAAATCCATCAACATCAACATAATTTTCAAATATATTGATTAAAACTACTAAAAACTTAACAATAAATCCAGCTGTGAACTTTAAAGCTGTAGATATTAAATAATAGTTCATAAGTATTAAAGATTAATAGCAAAACATAAAAGTTCTATGAAAGGTTTAGGTCCATCCTGTATAAAAATACAACTCATCTGCTATTGCTAATTATTTCATCAAATTAGAATATTTCAAACTGTTTTGTTGTCAGGTGTATTACACGTAATAATAAAATCAATAAACTATCTCGAACTTCAGAATATGTCATATTTCATAACTGTTATTTTGATAAATCTATTTTAACATCTACAGTAGGATTGCAAAGTTAATCTGTGGTAAACTCGATAATTTTATCGCTGTTAAAGAATTCATGAACAAGACTCAAAATATCAGATTTTCTACTTGGGATGACTGTCTATAATTCTACCAAATATCAAATTCGCAACGAGGGATTTTGTGAGCATTTGTAAAAAAATTCTCCTATCTTGCGTTCGCACCATAATTTACTAATTCTCAACATTTAAATCATATCCAGGTTATATATGTAGAAGTGTTTTATAAAGAAGAAGAATCCTTTTCGTGTGATGCGACCGTTAGTTTCACATTACCTATATATATTCCTGGTTTTGTTTTCGGAAGTATCACTAAGAATTCTAACCAATCAGTATTTGCACTACATGCGATGTAATACCACAATCATTAGCTCACGCTTCATAAAAGCGGAAGATGATATATAAAGGACGATGATACAAGGTTTCCTGAAGATGATGGAGGTGATGTGGTAAAATTGTTTGTAGGAGGATTAATCGTTAACTCTGTAGGATTCGAGTGCAGGTATATAAATGTAATATTTCTATAAAGGTAGAAATACAGTACATAAATCTATACGTATTTAATCTTGTGGTTTATTTCTCTAAATGTCTGTGCAGAATGAGAGTGTACGTTCCCATGTGTGTATTTGATCTTGTGGTTTATTTCTCTAAATGTCTGTGTAGAATTAGAGTGTATGTTTCCATGTGTGTATTTGATCTTGTGGTTTATTTTTCTAAATGTCTGTGTAGAATTAGAGTGTACGTTTCCATGTGTGTATTTGATCTTGTGGTTTATTTCTTTAAATGTCTGTACGTTTCCATGTGTGTATTTAATCTTGTGGTTTATTTCTCTAAATGTTTGTGTAGAATGAGAGTGTACGTTCCCATGTGTGTATTTGATCTTGTGGTTTATTTCTCTAAATGTCTGTGTAGAATTAGAGTGTACGTTTCCATGTGTGTATTTGATCTTGTGGTTTACTTCTCTAAATATCTCTGTAGAATTAGAGTGTACGTTTTCATATGTATGTTTGATCTTGTGGTTTATTTCTCTAAATGTCTGTACGTTCCCATGTGTGTATTTGATCTTGTGGTTTATTTCTCTAAATGTCTGTACGTTTCCATATGTGTATTTGATCTTGTGGTTTATTTCTCCAAATGTCTGTGTAGAATTAGAGTGTACGTTTTCATGTCAATGGTTTATTTTTCTAAATATAGAATTATCATTATTCTTAGCGGCTTATGTAAACTCAATTGAAATCACTGATTCAGTTTCAAAGATAAACTTCCACGTATTTGTTAGTCTATGTGTTGACGTCAAATAATAGGTTCACGTCACTTTAACTTCTTAATTATACATAGGTATACTAACCTCTGAATTTTTAGTATATGTAAATTAAAAACATTTTGTCACTATAAATGCTGCCATATTCCCAAAAAGTGCCTCTTATGTGAAAGTTTTACCAAAGTGTGTACACACAGTGTTTGTTAAAATATATATCTACTTTAATTCTTTATTATTATTAATATTATTTTTATAGTTATTATTTTATCATAATGATTATTCTGCTTAGTATATGGATTTAGGAGCAGTTTAAGCTTCCTGGGCTAGCCAAACATCGTGAGATATTAAGAGGTTTACGGCCTAATACAAAGTGTCCGAAAAGCCTGGAACCATAGGTGATTTGCAGCTTTTAAAATTCTTAATTTTAGATATGTGACTGATTATGGTGCTGTCAAAGCATGGAAATGTCGAGTTAATCCTACTGTTAATCCAAACTTGTTTCGAATTACAAGGACAGCATGTGGAACACATTCTGTAAAATTCGTTGAAGTGCCTATGGTTCCAGACATTTCGGACACCTTGTATATCGTTAACACTAGAGTAGTGATGAAGCAGTGCATTCTAATCATCATAAATAATACAGTTCAAGTATTATATTTAATTAGCTATGTGTATCGTTACTAAGTGCATATTTGAGTTATAATCTATGTAGATAGCTTGCTTTGATCAAAAGTTCGTACTAATTAGCTTCGATTCTTGGACCTTACCCTTCACTGGTATAGTCTCTGTATATACTTTCAGCGATACGTTTTTCAACTCCTGCTACATTTGTGTAAAATATATTACAGTTTCACGAAGGAAAAACATCACACACAAGGTAAAGGTAGCTTACTACCACTATTTTGGGTGTAAAATTGGGGACAAAGAAATAACTGGGCACCACATGTGTTTTGTACAGTTTGCACATCTGGCGTGACGCAGTGACTGAATAAGAAGAAAGACAGTGATATGGCGTGAGAACAAAAATCATCTAACTAACTGTTATCTTTGCATGACTAACGTTTCTAGACATTTAGGCAAAACTAAACATTACATTAAATATCCAGATTTTGATCTGCAATGAAACCAGTACTTCGTGGAGTTGGTCTTCCAGTGCCACATCCACCAGCGAATTGGGAAACAGAATGGTTATCCTGCGAAGAAGACAGTCAATCATCTTCATCTAGTAATTTTATTCCTGTGGCATCTCAACATAAACTGCATCATCTGATCACACAAGAAGAGCTAAATGATCTGATTCGAGACTTGTCTCTATCAAAGCAGCATGGGGAACTTCTTGGCTAAATCATTTCAAAGAGAATTACATTCCAGGAAAACAGAATATCGAGTATCAACCTTTAGAGAATCCTCAAAAGGTGTTTCTGCCCAACTTCATACTAAACTAGAGCTCATGAAACATTTTGTAAAAGGAATGAACAAGGATAGTTATGGTTCCAGATATCTATCTGACAAGTTTCCAAAAATAAGTGAAGCGAAAATAAAAGGAGGTATTTTTTTTTGAGCTACAGACTCGGGAAGTACTGATGGATGATGGTTTTGAAACAGTACTCCATCAGAAAGAACTTGCTGCCTGGAAATCATTCAAACTGTTTGTCAAAACATTCTTCGGAAATCACATAGATAAAAACTATGCTGTGATGATTGATGATATTCTTGAGAGTTACAAGAACATGGGGTTTATGATGTCACTACAGATGCATTTCTTACACTTCCATTTAAATTTCTTTCCAAATGATCTAGGTGCAATGAGCGATGAGCATGGTGAGCACTTCCACCAAGATATTTCTACAATGGAATAGCGATATCAAGGACAATGAAATCATGTGATGATGGGAGATTACTGTTGGTTCTTACAGCTTGAAAGTGACAACATACATAAAATGCGGGACAAATTAAGCTGATATTTTGTAACAAAAAATAAATATAATACCATGATGAAAGTTTTGAACATAGCCTGAATGTATTTTCAGTATATAATCTTATTATACTCATTGCTTTTTTAAATTGGTATTTATATTATGCATTGTTTGTAAATATTCTTAACTCCCCCAGTGGCACAGCGGTATGTGTGCGGACTTATAACGCTAGAATCTGGGTTTCGATACCCGTGGTGGGCAGAGCACAGATAGCCCATTCTGTTGCTTTGTGCTTCACTTCAAACAAACAAATAAACATTCTTGACTGCAATTTTCAATAAATAAATATAGTTATTAAAGAAAAAGATGTTATTTTCACGATATATAAGAATATTTTGAATAATCGTAACTTGAAAACTAGAGGTGATCAATAATTTTCAACATAATTACTCCAAAAACAGTTGCATTTTTTCTAGTAGCAAAGAAAATGTTTTGTTGCCCAGTGTTATTAGTTTAACTATAGTATGTGTAACGGTTCCCTGGACGTGCTAGGTTAATAATAGGTTAGCTTTATTCCCTCTACTACTTATCATTGCTTGAATTATGGTATGTGCAGTTGTCCTTGACACGTGCTAGGTTAAGACTAGGTTAACCGTGGATGTATTTCACTTGATTGCCTATTCTTAGTTTAACTATGTTATGTGTAATGGTTCGTGGAGCATGCCAGGTTAAGAATAGGTCAACGTTAGGTTTAATTCACTTTATTACTTATTATTTGTTTAATTATGGAACATACTAGGTTAAGAACATGTTACAATTAGGTGTAGTTCGGTTTATTATATATTATTTGTTTAGGTAGGTATAATGGTCCCTGGAGCATTCTACGTTAAGCTTTTGTTAACTTTAGGTGTACTTATGTGTAATGGTCCCTAAAACGTGGCAGGTCAAGAATTGTTTAGCACAATGTGATAGTCCACTTGATTATTTATTTAACGATGTCATGTGTAAAGGACTTACATAGCCTTTCAGTTGGGGAGCATTGTAATATGGCTGTCAATCTCCCTTTTCATTGGTAAGGAGAGTAGTCCACGACTTGGCGATAGACGGTTTTGTCTATCAGTAATGGTTTCTGGAGTGTGCTACGTTAAGAATAGGTTATCAGTACATGTAGTTCACTTTATTATTTGTTTAGCTATGGTAAATAGTATTATGTATTGAAGTACTTGGTACTGGTAATCAAATTCGCACATTTCTGTTGGAAATGATGCGAAAGGTTTCTAAATGTCCACACGTTTCAGTTACAGAGAATCATGCTATATACTTACATACAATCATTTCACCAAATGATAAGTTAAAATGTTTATTGCTATAATTTTTACAACTGATAAACAATGCATTCTGATCTTTATAAGTTCGAAAGTGGCAAAAGTATATATATTTAGCTATGTAGGTAGCTTGGTATGATATGGCTGTAGTTCAAGAAAATTATTCCTAATTAAATTAATCATTTGAAATGTTGATACTTACGTATTTAAAATACTAATTTTATTTTTGGAATGCATTTAGATCGAAATTGTTTAGTTATTAAACTTGAAACAATTATTTTGTTCTAATTGGGTGTTTTTGACACCATATAATATTGTTATAATTGGGTGGTTTTGACACCATATACCATTATATTGTTATAATTGAGTAGTTTGACATCATATCATATTGTTATAATTGGGTGGTTTTGACACCATATATATCATATTGTTATAATTGGGTGGTTTTGACATCATATCATACTGTTATAATTGGATGGTTTTGACACCATATATATTATATTGTTATAATTGGGTAGTTTTGACATCATATCATATTGTTATAATTGGGTGGTTTTGACACAATATTATATTGTTATGATTGGGTGGTTTTGACGTCATATTATATTGTTATAATTAGGTGCTTTTAACATCATATCATATTGCTATAATTGGGTGGTTTTGACACCATATCATATTGTTATAATTGGGTGGTTTTGATACCATATTATATTGTTATAATTAGGTGGTTTTGACATCATATCATATTGTTATAATTGGATGGTTTTGACATCATATCATATTGTTATAATTAGGTGGTTTTGACACCATATTATATTGTTATAATTAGGTGCTTTTAACATCATATCATATTGCTATAATTGGGTGGTTTTGACACCATATTATAATGTTATAATTGGGTAGTTTCGACATCATATCATATTGTTATAATTGGGTGGTTTTGACATCATATCATATTGTTATAATTGGGTGGTTTGATACCATATTATATTGTTATAATTGGGTGGTTTTGACATCATATCATATTGCTATAATTGGGTGGTTTTGACATCATATCATATTGTTATAATTGCGTGGTTTGATACCATATTATATTGTT
>NW_013667737.1:176087-177279 GCF_000517525.1 Limulus polyphemus
AATTGAGTACTTTGACATCATATCATATTGTTATAATTGAGTGGTTTTGACATCATATCATATTGTTATAATTGAGTGGTTTTGACATCATATCATATTGTTATAATTGGGTAGTTTTGACACCATATCATATTGTTATAATTGGGTGGTTTTGACACCATATATATTATATTCTTATAATTGAGTAGTTTTGACACCATATATATTATATTGTTATAATTGAGTAGTTTGACATCATATCATATTGTTATAATTGCGTGGTTTTGACACCATATATATTATATTGTTATAATTGGGTGGTTTTGACATCATATCCTATTGTTATAATTGGGTAGTTTTGACACCATATCATATTTTTATAATTGAGTGGTTTTGACACCATATATATTATATTGTTATAATTGGGTAGTTTTGACACCATATATATTATATTGTTATAATTGGGTAGTTTTGACACCATATATATTATATTCTTATAATTGGGTGGTTTTGACACCATATATATTATATTCTTATAATTGAGTAGTTTTGACACCATATATATTATATTGTTATAATTGAGTAGTTTGACATCATATCATATTGTTATAATTGGGTGGTTTTGACACCATATATATTATATTGTTATAATTGGGTGGTTTTGACATCATATCCTATTGTTATAATTGGGTAGTTTTGACACCATATCATATTTTTATAATTGAGTTGTCAAAACCACCCAATTATAACAATATGATATGGTGTCAAAACTACCCAATTATAACAATATGATATGATGTCAAAACCACCCAATTATAACAATATAATATATATGGTGTCAAAACTACCCAATTATAACAATATAATATATATGGTGTCAAAACTCCTATATATATTATATTGTTATAATTGGGTAGTTTTGACATCATATCATATTGTTATAATTGGGTGGTTTTGATATCATATTATATTGTTATAATTGGGTGGTTTTGACATCATATCATATTGTTATAATTGGGTGGTTTTGACACAATATTATATTGTTATAATTAGGTGGTTTTGTACATCATATCATATTGCTATAATTGGGTGGTTTTGACACCATATTATATTATATTGTTATAATTGGGTGGTTTTGACACTATATATATTATATTGTTATAATTGGGTGGTTTTGACACTATATATATTATATTGTTATAATTGGGTAGTT
>NW_013667737.1:177438-185024 GCF_000517525.1 Limulus polyphemus
TAATTGGGTGGTTTTGATATCATATTATATTGTTATAATTGAGTACTTTGACATCATATCATATTGTTATAATTGGGTGGTTTTGATATCATATTATATTGTTATAATTGGGTGGTTTTGACATCATATCATATTGTTATAATTGGGTGGTTTGATACCATATTATATTGTTATAATTGGGTGGTTTTGACATCATATCATATTGCTATAATTGGGTGGTTTTGACATCATATCATATTGTTATAATTGCGTGGTTTGATACCATATTATATTGTTATAATTGGGTGGTTTTGACATCATATCATATTGTTATAATTGGGTGGTTTTGACACCGTATTATATTGTTTTTCTATACACATTATGTGTAATTCCCTTTTATACATCATTTATCGTTGTTTCAAATGAAGCTTCACTATGCTGTATACTTTACAAACAGTGAGACATTATAATTTAGATGATTCGCCCTTCTAGTAGGATGTATTTTCTTTTTAATTATTCGTCTCTGTATTTACCTTCATTATTCTCTCTCTTTATTTGTAGTATGAGAACGTTTCGTTTTTTTTAAACATCAGTTAACAACCAAAAGCTTGATTTATTAATCTATAATTTCATTGGTTTGATATTTAAATATTTTAAAAGTGAACAGTTAAGATATTTATATAAATATATAAGTTCTGTATAAAAGAAAAATTATGGTTTTCAAAAATAACTTTATTTTGTGGAGGAGATCTAGAACCTGACATTTTTTCTAGCCTTTCACTACATTTTTAGACGGTTTATAGCTGTTATGAAACGGAGTTTTTGAACATTCTCACATGCTACCTAAGAATTGAAACTTTGAGATTTACTTCAATACCTAAAACATTCCACAAAGTTACAGTTCTACTTCAACGATAGTCTATTGCCATTCTGACTGAGTTACATAAAATATAAATACACGGAGCCAAAACTAACTCGCAGCTCACTTACAATATTGCTTACAGTGACAATATTCGAAAAGAAAATCGTGAATTACTTACTAGATTTAGGTATATATTATTGCAACTTATCCAATCTCATATACAATCCAATAATATTCAGTGTACAACTCATTTCTTTTAACGAGCTTACTCGAACATCCTAAACTTTACGAGAAATTTCTTACCCAAGAAATTATTGTACAGAAGGCCTAATGCTTCAACCTACTCCAATCGGACATACACTAAGTCAATAATTCCCAACCTTTTTCTAACTGATGACCAGAAATTTTACGTACTGCTTCATACAATATAAACTTTTAAAATATATTAAAATCGCATCGAAAAACTATCTACTTCAGAAGCTGTATTTTAAAACACACTTTTTTTTCAACCATCTTGTACCCGGCATGGTCAGGTGGTTAGAGCGCTTGACTCGCAATTTAAGGGTCGCGGTTTCGAATCCCCGTCCCATCAAACATGCTCTCACTTTCAGCCGTGGAAGCGTTATAATGCGACGATCAACTCTACTGTTCGTTGACAAAAGAAATGCCTAAGAGTTAGCGGTGGTTGGTGATGACTTCCCTCTAGTCTTTTACTTCTAAATTAATAGTGTAGCTTTAATAATAATTAACCAAATTCAACCGCCTTGCGAACAGTTTGAAATCTCTCTGGGGACCAGCATTGGTAACCACGGTACTAAGTGCCTATGCACGTTGACCTGTCTTAAAGTGTACCATTGCAAACAGATTTATAAATATCTCTACTAAATCTGTCCTCCGGTGGGTCAGCGGTAAGTTTATGGACTTGTAGTGCTTCGTTGTGGGTGGAACGCAAATAGCGTATTGTGTTGTAATTTTGCGTTAAATCATCAACACAAACAAACAAAAACCTAAATACATTTTGAAGTATTACAAGAATACGTTACACGAAATATCATATTATAGTATTAAACGTAGTAATTGCAAATCCAATTATCGAGATCCAAGGATTCCACCTTGATTCCTCAATGGTGATGTGTGATTTTTGAAAAGACAGTCATGAAAAATACTAAAGACACCGGAGTAGCAAAAGAACTTGAACTAATCGCCGTTCTTACATCTGATACTGCTAACTTCACATTGTCTACAGGCTAAGCAAACTGTACTTGTAATGTTAAGAAAACAAAACTAATGAACAGTTCAGTTTTAAAAAATCGAAATGTAAGTGTGTTCCGCTTTTATTCAGAACAGTTGAACCAATAACGAGAAGCTACCAACCAGCATTTCATCCTCTCACGTGTCTCTCTCCTTTGTAAAAGTGTTCGAAGATTACTGCGGAATGATATAACGTAATGGAAAACTGATCCCAGAATTTCTTAGTTTTTTTTTTCTTTGTAACAGAATCGAGATCGATGAGAAGCACTGTTATGTTAAAATAAGAAAAGTCCACAATCATAATGACAGAGGCTAAATCTCGAGACAATGTACCTTCTACCATGATCATTTTCTTCTGGAACACGTACAAAAAAAAGCAGTAACAAAACAAATAGAATTTACAAACGTTAAATGGTATCTTTCAGTCTGAATTTGAAAAAAAGTCATAAACACCATTCATGCTACAGGCATGTGACCCTTCAATATAAACGTTATTGAAAGTCATTGCGTTCGTAAATACAAAAACTAACACGTCATGTGGTTACAAAGAATAGCTACAATTTATCAAGTTTTAGATATCCTTCTTTCCCATGAGAAGAAAACAATTGCAGGAATATCTAGCACATACAGATTAGTGCTTTTTCAATGTAGTTGGAATTATTGCTTATTACACAAACGTCACAGACATACAAGTGATTCAATACAATTATAGTTTTGACATCCGAGATATCAGAATCTCTAGATAATACTCTTTCTCTATACGATATCATATCTTACACTGGGGATCTAATTTACTTATTGGTAAACTCAATTATGCAACTGTACACAAAACAAAAATTGGTTTCCTTTATTTATTCATTTTTCATATGTTTTTTTTCTTGTTCGTGGACGAAAAAGAAACGGTCAAGAAACAAATTCGACATTTTTTTTGATCAAGGATAAAATAGCACAAAAAATGCAGTTATTTTCTTGTATTAAGAATATTGTCATTTCAGCTTTATATTCTGATATCTCACAACAACACGAGTAATTCTTTGACAGTATGTTTCTTTCGCTTTAAGATTAAATAAAAGAAACGGTATATATGGTAGAAGCCAAAAGTGTTTTTAATAAAAAGAACCGAAGTTTGTTAGAAAAGTCGTTTTTACATTAACAGAAGTATTTGTTTGTTTCAGATATTCATACAAGGGCTATCTGCGCTAACCGATCCTAATTTTAAAACTGATAGTCCAAAGGCAAGGCAACTAGTCAACAACACCCTCCGTTAATTCTTGGACTACTCTAATAAAAATGGGATTAGACCGTTACTATTTTAACACAGCCACGGCCCCAGAATGACTGAGTGTTTTTTTTTGTTTTTGTTTTTTGCGGTAACGAGACATAAACCATAGACCCTAAAATCCACTCGCTGGCACTTGTCCCTGAGAGAAAGAAACGAAATTAATTTAATTTGAAAAAAAAAAAGATTAAAACAGGAAAATAAAGTTGAAAGGTTTCAGAGGACTACGTACGTTCTGGTTGAATAAAACACTTGGTTTTACCCCGAAGTGCGGACTGCGTTTTGTGTGTGTGTGTTTTGTTTGTTTTTTGCGGTAACGGATCATAAACCATAACCCTAGAATCTACATGCAGACACGCTATACTATTTGACCACATTTTGTCCCTGAGAGAGGGAAACGAAATTAATATGACTTAGAAGAAGAGGGAATCTTCAATAGCCGCGGCTATAATTAGATCTCAAATTGGTCAAGAGATGGAGCTATGAGCTAAAAGTTTGTACTTGAAAAACGCAGAGCCGTTCTATGAGTCGCTATGCCGCGGCTAAAAACCTAAAAATGAAAACAAAACTTAAAAGGTTTTCAGAGAAATGCGTGAGTGAGTAGAACACGTGGTTATAAGGTGACGGTCTCTATGAACATGGTATATCATAGTTTTGTATTACAAAGAAGTAAAAAATAAATAAACTTATTAAATAAGCAACAATAGTCCTTTAAACTCTTCAAGCCAGCTGGGTTCTAAGCGAATTTCACACAACCAGAAAATGTTTCCTATCTGTAAGAGTCTAAATCACAACCTTAGAAAACTCGAGCCTTCGGTCGATTTTTTTCTCTAGTTACTTCTGTATAGCTTTCTAGTTATAAACGTCATGGAGAATTCCTTCAACTATACTTCTTTGAGCAATCTTTCTCCCAGTATTAACTTTCTAGTTTTCCTGCTGATCTTACTTCATAAATATTACTGTCTGCAAGGAACACTAGTGGGAAGAGTATCATTCGTTATCAAGCCTGCTTATATTGTTTTGAGTGTCCCTAAGTACCCATCAAACTCAATTTCTTGTATTTAGTTAAATATAGCTTCTTATTTTAATTAATTAATTGACAGTCACGATATATCTGCTACATACAGTATGTAAAGGAATAGCGAGAATACTGGTCCTCGTGGTAAACTTACTAGGATATATGATGTCTAGAAAGGATACCTACCATCTACAGAAGAAAAACCTTATCGTTCCTGAACAAATGAATTAATAAGCCTGAGCTAACTGTTACGAAATCAATCCTGTTTCGCTTATCAACACGATATATGAGATTTTTTTTTTCTCTGAGTGCCTGAAAACAGTTGTTTAAACTTCAGTTGGAATTTTGTCTTATAGATCTTTTCGTGCCCCCCAGTGGCACAGCGGTATGTCTGCGGACTTACAACGCTAGAAACCGGGTTTCGATACCCGTGGTGGGCAGAGCACAGATAGCCCTTGTGTAGCTTTGTGCATAATTAAAAACAAAAAAAACAACAGATCTTTTCGTGTAAATTTACTTGAATTAGAATATTTTTGAAGTTGATATTCAAAAACCTTGCTCTTAGATTTCAAGTATCTTTCATATACTTTTTAGAAATTTCATATCCTTACTCAATGTTTTGTTTTTATGGTTTTGTATTGCTCTTTGGATGAATCATTTCCTTTTGTTTATAAGATCTTCGACAACTGTCAGTTATTACTTATTTTTGATGGAACTCTTTTAAAAACTATATTTGAGTTTAAGGTTCTCAGTAATAAACGCACCTTGAAAACAAACATTGATGGAAGATTTATTCTGAAGATAGTTGTGATTTAGACAATTTCATTAAACTACTTACAATTTCTAAAACATTCAGAACAACACAAAAAACATAGTGCAGAATTGTTTGAATGCAATAAGAAGTCAAGTGGAATACCTGTAACAACTATTTACATCCGGGTGTTTCTAGTAATTTTACTGCATTTATAAATATCATAATATTAGCATATTTAACATTGAGTAGTTTTAGTTATTTATCGAACGGATACTATGGTACCTATTCATAGTTCAAGAAACAAAAATAAGTAATCATTTTCCAATTAATAACTACAACACAATGTAACAAACATGCTTAGATTGAAGAGGAGGACATTTAGAGAAGAAAAATCATATAATTGGAGATCAGGACACTTAGAGAAGGAAAATCATATAATTGAAGAGCAGGACATTTAGAGAATGAAAATCATATAATTGAAGAGCAGGACACTTAGAGAAGGAAAATCATATAATTGAAGATCAGGGCACTTAGAGAAGGAAAACCATATAATTGAAGAGCAGGACGAAAATAAGAATTAAAAGTCTAATACCTGAGAAAAGTGAACCTAAAGGTGATTAAACATGTGGCAAGCGAAAGTACATTAATTACTTGACCAATCTGAACATCATCGTCTGTCTGAGCTCAAACAGTAAAGCCACTAAATAACGAACACTCAAATTTGGTATAGTATTTTTTTTACCCTCCGACGTTGTGATTTGTATGTCCTATGTTACGAGTATTGCATTAATTTGTATGTATCCTTTGTTAACAGTATCGCATTGACCTGTGTATGTCATTCGTTAAGAGTATTTTATTAACGTGTATGTATCCTTTGTTAACAGTGGTATATTAGCTTATGTGAGTCTTTTGTTAAGAGTATTGTACTGACTTGTATGTATCCTTTGTTAACAGTGGTATATTAGCTTATGTGAGTCTTTTGTTAAGAGTATTGTACTGACTTGAATGTATCCTTTGTTAACAGTATTGTATTGATTTGTATGCGTCCTTTGTTTAGTATCTTTTATTAATTTGTATGTATCCTTTGTTACGAGTATTGTATTAATGTTTCCTTTGTTAACAGTATCGTATTGACTTGTGTATGTCATTTGTTAAGAGTATTTTTATTAACTTGTATGTATCCTTTGTTAAGAGTATTGTATTGATTTGTATGCCTCCTTTGTTTAGTATATTTTATTAATATCTATGTCTTTTGTTAAGTGTATTTTATTAACTTGTATATGTGTGCTTTGTTAAATGTATTTTATTAAGTTGTGTGAGTCATTCATTAAGACTATTGTATGTATATTTTGTTAAAACCATTGTATTAGCTTGTACATGTCCTTTCTTAAGTTTATTCTATTAACTTGTATGTGTCCTTTGTTAAAAGTATTAACTTGTATATGTTCTTTTTAAGGTTATGTTATAAACTTGTATATGTTCTTTTTAAGGGTATGTTATAAACTTGTATGTATCTTTGTTAAGAGTATTGTAATAGCTTATGTGTGTCCTTTGTTAAGAGCACTGTATTAACTTGTATGCGTCATTTATTAAGTTTATTGTATAGAATTGTATGCGCCCTTTCTTAAAAGTGTTTTATTAACTTCTAGGTAGCATTTGTTAATAGTATTGTATTAACTTCTACGTGTCCTTTAAGTGTATTTTATTAACTTGTATGTGTCTTTTGTTAAGTGTAGTTTATTTACTTGTATATGTTCTTTGTTAAGAGTATTGTATTGAGTTGTATGTCTTCTTTATTAAGAGTATCGTATCAACTTGTATGTGTCCTTTGTTAAGAGTATTGTATTAACTTGTAGAAATGAATAAAAACCCTATAACCCAAGCGCCGTCGAAAGGTGGTCCTTTCTTCATCAGGGGCAAACTGGGAATGGTGGTGTAATCGAATGAGTGATATACACTGAGTGGTCACAAGTAAATAAGCACCTAATTTTTCGTCATTTAACTGATTTATGCTAACTAATTTGTGTTCACAGAGCACTATATAAATGAACATGGTCCGCACACTAATTATCTTGTGCTACAACATGCCTAGAACTCAAGGTTCTCTCGAATTATCAGATTTTGTTAGAGGAAGAATAGTTGGTCAAGCAGATGGTGGAATAAGTCAGCGGCAAATTTTGCAGAATTTGGGAATCCCGCTTTCGACAGTCAACAGAATCATCGTGCATTTCAGGAAACACGGCAAGGAAACAAATGAGCAGCGTCCGGGTCGTCCTGGTCCATTGGAGAGGACAAAAAGGGCTGTCAAGAGAAGTATCGAAATGGATCCCAGATTAACGACTGCAGAAGTGGCCAAAGTTGGTGGGATGAGCCCGAAATCTGTTCAACGGATTCTCCACATATTGGGTTATCGTTGCAGTGCAGCTAGACGGAAGCCCTTATT
>NW_013667737.1:185943-189466 GCF_000517525.1 Limulus polyphemus
ATGCGAGAGTCTATGTGAAAAGGTGTAGGGGATATTTTACTTCAGAAATGGATAAATATATGTATATTTAAAACTATACTTAAATGTTTCAGTAAAATAAAGTTGACACTTCTAGACTGATTGAAAATTATATGTTATGCTAATTAATTTATAAAAAACAGTTATGGAAAATTATCTTAATTAAATAGTAAGTTTTAGGAAATTCAGCGTTCACATTACATGAAAAAAATAAGCAAAGAATAAAAATTATTTTTCTGACAGAGATGAAACCAATGAACGAAGATCACTGATTCCAGGATCTAGATTAATTCCGAAAGATTGAACTGTGCTTAGATTAGCGATCCAATAAGCTTCTTTTATTTCTCTATCTGCTTTAGTTTTGAATCCTGTTTAAATGCCGGGTTGGTTAAAACGTTGAGCAACAGGGAGATATTTTCGGTATTAATAGAAGATTTATGGTTGTTTGTGTATGTCCTACATATTGGTGATTGCATTTTTTATACTGTATAGGGTAAAGTATGTCCTACATATTGGTGATTGCATTTTTTATACTGTATAGGGTAAAGTATGTCCTACATATTGGTGATTGCATTTTTTATACTGTATAAGGTAAAGTATGTCCTACATATTGGTGATTACATTTTTTATACAGTATAAGGTAAAATATGTCCTACATATTGATGATTACATTTTTTTTCTGTATAAGGTGAGTGGTGTTTTTTTGCTTCAAAGTGATTTCTTTGGATATTTTATAGTTTCTTTGATTGTGCTTGTCAGAAAATGAGTCAGTGGTTTTTATGAACTTGCAGGTTTGACAACGGGCTTTATTATAGGGACGACAAACATTTTTGGGTGGAATGTAATTAAATTTTGTGTGAACAAGGATATCTTTTAGAGTTCTGCTTTTTCGGAAGGAGACAACGGGAACTTCAGAAAATATCTGTTTAAGACAATTGTTCAGTTGTAGGAGATGAAAATGTTTTTTTCAGAATTCGCGAGACGTTTCTGAGTTTAAACTGATAGGTAATAATAAGAGGATGTTTTTCCACTGAGTGTTGTTAGCCTTTTAGATCTGTCTCTCGATTTCATATCATCTTTGTAACATGGTTTGATTTAAATCTATGGTGTGTTTTCTGTAGTCTGTTTCATCTGAGCATATTTTCTTTATTCTAAGAGCTTAACTGTAAGTAATGTTTCATTTAGTGTGAGAGGGGTGACAGATTTTATAGTGAAGGTATTGTGGTCTGTCTGTAGGTTTTTGTACAAGTCAGTGTGTAAAATTCCGTATTTTAGAAAAACAGTGACGTCAATAAAATTAATCTGGATAGGCGAGTAATCACAAGTAAACTTGATTGTTTTGTGAAAGGAGTTTGCATGTAAGATAAATTATTTAAGTGATTTAAGACCGGCTGTCCAAATGAAAAATATGTCGTCTATGTAACGTTTCCATATATGAAGTTTTACAGGGTCTAGTTATAAAAGTTGGTTTTAATATGCCCCATAAAAATGTTGGCATAATTGAGAGCCATTTTGGTATCCATTGCAGTACTGTTAACCTGAATGTAATACTCGTTATTGAATTCGAAGTTGTTCAGAATTAAAACAAGGCTGACAAGATCAGTTACTGTTTAAGATTCTGATTGGTTAGAAAGATTTAATGTGGACTTTAGAATTTGTAGTCCTTCATCATGTGAATATAGATATAAAAGGAAGAAACATCCATCGTGCAAAGAAGACTGTTGGGTGGTAACTGTCTGTCAATATTAATATCTTCTTTGATGTTAAGAAAGTGAGTAGTATCCTTTATGTAAGAGGGAAGGGTACATGGAATACATTTATGTGTTGGTCAACAAAAGCGTACAGCTTTTCAATGGCCATGTTTATATCAGAAATTATGGACTGGCCAAGATTGTTTGGATTGTGTATTTTTGGTAAGAAATGAAATCTGCCAGGAAAAGCTTGTCTGGGTATCAAATACTGAAAGGTTTCTTTGTTAATTTTATTGTTTTGGAGAAGTTCTTTAAGTTTATCAGTTATTAATTGTAGGATCAGGTGAGAGTTTCTTATAGAAATTAGTGTCCTTTAGTTGCTGGTTAGCTTCTGTGATATAGTCGTCTTTGTTAAGAATAACAATAGCTCCACCCTTGTCTGCTGGCTTTATTATGATATTGTTGTTTTAATTAAGAGTGTTTAAAGCACTTCTTTCATTTTGGTTAATATTAATATAAAGGGATTTTGGTAGTTTTTGGTAGACTGCTTAATGTTATGGTTGTTTGTTTAGAACAAAGAAGAAGGTTCGAAAGAGTGTTGTTAGAAGCGCTTTTTGAATTGGTGCTATTTGTAGGGAGCCGATATTTGTTATTCTTTTTTAAGGAATGTATCAGTTCTCTTTGTAAATGTTTCTAGTTCTTTTTCTTCCAGCGAAGGATTGTACAGGTGGGAAATTTGTTGTCATTTGTTGCAGAACTTGTATGTGTCGTTTGCTAAGAGTATTTTATTAACTTGCATGACTCCTTTGTTAAGAGTATTGTATGTGTCCTTTTTTAGGATTATTGTATTAGCTTGTGCGTGAGTTTTGTTAAGTGTGTTATATTTCTTTGTAAGTTTCCTTTGTTAAGACTATTGTATTCATTTGTATGTGTCTTTGTTAAGTGTATTTTATTAACTTGTATGTGTCCTTTGTTAAGAGTATTTTATTATCTTATCTCTGTCTTTCGTTAAGAATATTATATAAACTTGTATGCGTCATTTATTAAAGGTAATTTATTAATTTTTAGGTATCCTTTGTTACGAATATCGTATTAACTTCTATGTGTCCTTAGCTAAGAGTATTGCACAGTATTGACTTGTATGTGTCCTTTGTTAAACATATTTTATTAACTTGTTTGTATCCTTTCTTAAGAATACTGTATTAACTTGTTTGCCCCTGAAGAAGAAAGGTCCACCATTCATAAGCGCTCGGGTTATAGGGTTTTTAATCATTTCTATCAAGATTTTTTGAACCTACGTATTTTATTATCTTGTATCCTTTGTTAAGAGTATTAACTTGTACATGATCTTATTTAAGATGATTATATTAATTTGTATGTATCCTTTGTTAAGAGTATTTTATTAATTTGTATGTGTCCTTTGTTAAGAGTATTTTATTAACTTCTATGTGTCCTTTGTTAAGAGTATTGTACTGTCGAACTGCTATACTTAAGTGTTTTACACTCACAAAAAAGAAACCTATCATTCTGTAGGTATTTGAAGAACTTGTAGCATTTTTTTGTTTGTTTGTAATTAAGCACAAAGCTACACAATGGGCTAGCTGTGCTCTGCCCACCATGGGTATCGAAACCTGGATTCTAGCGTTGTAAGTCCGCAGACATGTAAAACACTTAAATATACAGTTCGATTTTCAATACCTCACTACTATAAAGGCTTGGTTTGGTTTGACATTTCATTGATGGTAGTGTCCAGGGTCACTGATGAGGAGTGGAATTCTCCGAAACTAGTCTGGCCCACCGACACACACCCCAAT
>NW_013667737.1:189476-204322 GCF_000517525.1 Limulus polyphemus
ATTTCATTGATGGTAGTGTCCAGGGTCACTGATGAGGAGTGGAATTCTCCGAAACTAGTCTGGCCCACCGACACACACCCCAATGCAAGAATACACCATTCCAAGCTTTTACTTGTTGTTAAACAAATGTTTAAACAACTCTAATTATTCAATTAAGCATTGTACTGACTTGTATGTATCCTTTGTTAAGAATATTAACTTGTATGTGTTCTTTGTTAAGAGTACTTTATGAACTTCTATGTGACCTTTGTTAAGAGCATTGTACTGACTTGTATGTATCCTTTGTTAAGAATATTAACTTGTATGTGTTCTTTGTTAAGAGTACTTTATGAACTTCTATGTGACCTTTGTTAAGAGCATTGTACTGGCTTGTATGTATCCTTTGTCAAGAATATTAACTTGTGTGTTCTTTGTTAAGAGTATTTTATTAACTTCTATGTGACCTTTGTTAAGAGCATTGTACTGACTTGTATGTATCCTTTGTTAACAATATTACCTTGTGTGTTCTTTGTTAAGAGTACTTTATTAACTTCTATGTGACCTTTGTTAAGAGCATTGTACTGACTTGTATGTATCCTTTGTTAACAATATTAACTTGTATGTGTTCTTTGTTAAGAGTACTTTATTAACTTCTATGTGAACTTTGTTAAAAGCATTGTACTGACTTGTATGTGTCCTTTGTTAAGAGTATGTTATTAGACTTCTATGCATCCTTCGTTAAAAGAATTATATTAACTTTAATGTGTTTTTATTAAGTGTATTTTATTAATTTGTATGTATTCCTTATTAAGAGTATTAACTTGTATGTGTCTTTTGTTAACAATATTAACTTGTATGTACAAGTTATACATTATAAACACATATATATATTACAATGTTAAATTAGCTTTTAAATTACTTCACAAATCCACAAAGATATCAAAAGGAAATTTGTTTCCTAGTATATTTTGCTCTCCGTACGCAAAACTTGGTTTGCCTTTTATTTTATAACACCAACACGTTAGCAGTGAAACCTACCAATACTATTTTTTGGTGATTGAATTCTCCAACATGCTTTTTTAGACCTGGAATATTTCAAATTCAATAAACTTTAGTAGATACAAAAATCCTCTTACTTGGACATATACATATTCATATTGTTCGAGAAGTGAAGTTAAAACTATGTAGTTTATATATCTACAAAATAAGAACATTTAAAAAGTAAGTTTCAAGCGCCAATTTATTTTTCTGACCAAATGTAAGTCACAGTGAAATCGGAACGAACGAAGCTTTATCTCCCCTCACGATAGTCCAACTGTACTGCCTCACAGTGAAATCGGAACGAACGAAGCTTGATCTCCCCTCACGATAGTCAACTGTACTGCCTCACAGTGAAATCGGAACGAACGAAGCTTGATCTCCCCTCACGATAGTCAACTGTACTGCCTCACAGTGAAATCGGAACGAACGAAGCTTGATCTCCCCACACGATAGTCAACTGTACTGCCAGCGCTAAATTATGTGGACTGTAAAATCGTAATGATAAAAACTATTAAAGTTTAGTTTTTATACAAATCATGTCCTAAGCTCAGAAAAGCAGTTTGTGCTCCTTAACATTTGTATCTACTTACGTGTAGTAAAACTTTTGGTTCAAAATACATGTAAATAAATGTAGAAAACACTTATAATACATTTATCTTGAAGTAAACACCTTATTAACCTTATTATTTAAACACCTTAAAAACCATCTGCGCGAAAAAAGTGTAATCAAAACACCTATAATATACCATCTGGTTCTAAAAGTGTAACTAAATACAGTGAAGATGATTAAAGTGGAATTAATATAAGCTACAAAAGACTGAAATGGTAATTACTTGGAAGAATTGCAATATAAATCCGTATGAAACACTTAGATACAATTATACGTATGAGACACTTAGATATAATTATACGTATGAGACACTTAGATAAAATTATTTATAAAATAAGTACGAACTACTAAAACATTGAGTGGACTCTCCGGTGGCTTAGTCGTAGGTTAATAATGCTTAGAATCAGATTTCGATACTCGCAGTGGGCAGAGCACAGACAACCCATTGTGTAGCTTTATGCTGAATAGCAAACAAATCTAGAATGGAAATATATGTATATCCATGTTAAACACCTGGATAAAGTTATTTTGAAATGAATACAAAGACGCTAATAAAAATATAAACATATAATAAGCACGTTCTAAAAACAAATTTTCATTCTGTATAATGTCAAACAAGTTTGATTAAGAATTGAATTCAGAACTGATAGACTAGTTTGGAGACAGCTAAAAATAGCATCCACCAGCTCTTGGGCTATAAATCAAATATTGTGATTTGGGTGTCGACGACGTAAGGCAGCCATGACCTCAAAGTACGGAGGCTTTTTTTTTTTCTTTAGTAGCCGCAGAACGCGAACCATGAACCCTCGGATTCACAGTCTCAGTGCGCTAATAGTAAGAAACCCCCTGTCCAAACTTATTGCCAGTCATGTTTTACATTTTATTCTAATATTTGTGAAAACGAAAGCCCCAAAGCTCATTTCTGCAGAAAATATCTAGGTAATTTTATAATTGTAACTTATTTCAGTTGTGTTAATTTTGTAGTTTACTTGTTCCGTATAATATGTCACAAATGTTGATGTGTGTTTATTTTGGATGTTTGCGTAAAGCTACAAATAGCTATCTGCTCTAGTTGTCTTTAATTTTGAAGTAATAGGTTACAGAGTAGTCAGCTAGTCAACAACAGCTACCGCCAACTTTTGGATGACTCTACAATGGGATTTCAGTGTCCCTCGTAACGCACCCGTGATCCACAAGTGAGAGGCGCAATTTTCGAAACAAGATCGAAACATAAACCCTGTAGGTTCTGAACCTGACCCTCCCAGGTCGTAAAAATGACCTAAATCTCGATCCGGAGAACGAGAAAACCGGAGAACCTGTAGGTTCACAGCCCGGAACGTTAACCATTGTATGTATAAAATGTGTGTATATAATGTGTGTACGTATGTTATTGCAAATCTTTGATGAAGGAATTCGTAAATTCCGAAATGTCAAAAAACTAAATATCTTTTATTGTTTTGCTGCTGTGTTCTTCTTAATTTGACTCCGCTTTTCGCCTGATGAGTCTCTTCCAGTTCTTTATCATCTTAAATTACCCAAGCTTCACTTGAAAGTATAATTTTATTATAATAGCTTACTGTTTTATGAGAAACAAAATATATGAATAGCGTTAAGTTGGTTTAGTCAACTATAGCCCAAAGCTGGTGATGAAACTATCAGAACATTTTCTTTGAATTTTTTATTTACTCTTATAAAAAGCGTACGTAAAGCAAGTATCGATACGACTTTTTAAAGAAAGTAGCGTCACAAAAGCATATTATCTGCCTTACGTACGTTTCCAGACAGCACCTTCAGGGAGAAAAAAAAACTACTCAAATAGTGTACGATTTTTCTGATACTTTAGGATTGTTTTCTGTATTTTGAAAATATAATTTGACTAATCTGTCTCTAACCCGCATTAGTTGTTTAGAATTGAGGAGGAAGTCACAGGAGATAATATAATCTGAAATTCATCGTCCCTTGAATGTTTTTGTAAATACACTATAAAATAAAAACGTTTTCGTTGAGTTCTCTTCACTCAACTATTTCTGAAGATCAACTTCCGAGATCTGTTAGTTGTGACTAAATCACACTTAGTGGACATCGTTAGAGATGTATTTCATGCTATTTATTGTCCTCTTCGGAAGATAAAATATCCATCTTAAGAAAAGAAACGAAATGGCATTGACTCTAAGTCTCATTAGAAGCTATATTTTGTATTTTGTTTTGCTCACAGTGATTGGTTGAAGATACGATCTTAGAATCTTTCAAATACTAAGCGATGAACAACAGATCTTAAAAAATCTAACAGGAAAACTTAGACACATTCTATTTTAAGGTCAACATACGTTGATCGCCCAAGCATTTGTCGAGACCCTAGGGAGATATCCAATGTCAGTAATCATTATATACAGTATACGTGGATAAAAAGGCTAGTTTCCGCCCACGTAACTCCAACTTTACAACTTGATCATCTGTTTCTTGTGTCTGAATTTTCGGGTTTGATACCTTTGTCTAGCCTCAATTGTCGTTTTTTTTTTTCATTATTCACACTACAAATACCACAAGAAAGTTGGAAATATGTTTCTATATTTTTAAGCTATAGGTTAAAAATATACGCAGCAACTACAAACAACTAAAACATTTTTGAACCTGATTACCAAAACGCATATGTATTGCACATGACAATTAAGGAATACCTAATATCATATAGTATGTCATATCATGTAGTATGTAATATCATATAGTACGTAATATCAATTAGTATGTAATATCATACAATATATAATATCATGTAGTATATAATATCATGTAGTATGTAATATCATGTAGTATGTAATATCATGTACTATGTAATATCATATAGTACGTAATATCATGTAGTATGTAATATCATACAATATATATAATATGATGTAGTATGTAATATCATGTACTATGTAATATCATATAGTACGTAATATCATGTAGTATGTAATATCATACAATATATAATATTATGTAGTATATAATATCATGTAGTATGTAATATCATGTAGTGTGTAATATCATACAGTATGTAACATTATACAGTATATAATATCATATAGTATTTAATATCATATAGTGTGTAATATCAAACACTATGTAATATCATACTGTAGTAACATCATGTAGTATGTAATTTGACGAAGCTTGTAATATCACACACTATGTAATATCATGTAGTATGTAATATCATACACTATGTAATATCACACACTATGTAATATCATACACTATGTAATATGACGCAAATTGTAATGTTGTACAGTATGTAATATCACACGGTGTGTAATATCATACAGTATATAATACAATGCACTATGTCTAGAATTTTACTACAAATGGAACCCATGCATTCAAGCATGGTTCGTAGAATATAGCCTGTGATTTTATGTTGGAAAGTATTCGAGTAAACTGATTCCATCATTTTGCAGCTTTTTTTGTTGTTTTTGTTGTTAAGTGCAGAGATACACAATGGACTGCCTTTGCTCTGCCCGCAGCGGGTAACGAAACCCGATTTATAACATTATAAACTGTTTATACTGCTGATTTAATTTAGATATTTATGAATAGAGTGGAGCTTCAATTTGTATGTCAAAGATTGAAATAAAAAGTAACTTCTGACTGAAAGCAATCTCCAAGCCACAAACTATAAACATTAGAGTAGTAACAAACAGTCTAAAAAACTGTTTTTTAAAAGGAAATGCAGTACTCAAACGAACAGTGGATTAGCACCAGGGTAAGGGTGAGTTTATACGAAATTAAGGTGTAAGCAAGGTAGATAACAGTTTGATGTAACATCTATATTGTAGTGCACTGCGTACACAATCGTGAACTGCAACCAGGATGAGCATCAGTTCGACAAAAAATCAAGATTGCATTGCATTGTATAAACAATCATGTTCTGCCTTCAGGGGCATAATTTTCATCACTAACTTATGCTATTAATTACTCTGATCATTTGCTAAGCTGAAAGAAGATAAAGATCATATGAAATATGTTTATGTGATGGGTTATTTGGAGCGCTTTAATGTGTCTAATTCCACTATTGACAAAAGTTTTCAGAATTTGTGCACATGGCTGACGACAACAGCTGATGACACAAGTAAGGGAACCTAATAACGACATATGCACGTCCAGAAAGTTTTACCTCTCGTGTCCCGAAAGGTGACACACTAAACCAATATTTAATTTTATAGCCCAAAAGTTAAACTAACCATGTGTAATCTTCAAAGCTGAGCTGCAATATCTGCTTTTTATTTCTGAGTTGAATATACAAATTCAACGAACTAACACTCGAAACTATTTGAACGTGGTGTGGAGAAAGGGTTGATTTGTTCGTTTGTTTCGAGTATTCACAAAAAGCTATACAAGTGCTATCTGCATTAACTGTCTCTAATTTTGAGCTGACAAACTAAATGGAAGCCAAGGTAGTCAACAGCACCCACTTCAACTACTGGGCTGTTCTCTAATAGTGGAATTTTACCATTACTATTAGTTTTAAAGCATATTCACGACCTTAAGAGCAGAACATGATTTTCTAAAACTCTTTCAGAGGTATAGAAAGAGAAATAAATATGTTGCCTGTTCGGGAATAATCATCAGGTAAAATGTGAAAATGAATTACTTAGCAGGATCCAAGGTTTAAATGAAAGATTATCAGCGATATGCTTAGATTGTGGTATATAAACATACCATTTACTTTGTACCTTCTTAGTTTAATATAGTATTATTCTAAAATAATCAGTTATTCTGTGTGTGTATGTGTATGCAGCTTTCTCTTAACACGTGATCAAAAAGTCATTAAGTTAAGTTAATTCTAGCTTCCTTTGTTTCTTTGTCATTCTCTGGAGGTAACACTTATTCTGCCCATAGAATATATGTTTGTAATGCTCTAATTTATGTATGAGCGAAGACAGCTGAGTGCTCCAATGATAGGTTAGGTGATATCTTAAGGTTACAACCTCCTTTATTTTTGAATGTAAATGAACACTCACGCGAGTAGTGCTACTCACTCTGGGAGATTTCAAATATGTTCTGAAATTATAGGTTATACATTATTTAGTATCTTTAAACATTTTATAAGAGTATGTTGGTAATGAAGACAAAAGTATTCAAGGGGTTGAAAATTTAAATCTGTATTAGTTGCAATGAGGGGTTTCAAGGGCAAAAAGGTTTTAATTGGTGTTTACACAGGCGTAGGCCTCTTGATCAGACAGATGATGTCGATAAGAAATTGTGTAATGAGATTGTTACTAATAAGAATGCTAGTGCAATAATTATGGGAAACATTAATTTTAGATACATTTATTTGATATTGTATGAAGTCAATTTTTCAGGAAGATAGATTTCTTGAAACGATTTGGGAGGGTAAGAGAATCAATCAGTGGGTTTGATATTTTAGATTTAATGCTAACCACTGTGGATATGGTTACAGGAGTTCAAGTATGGGAACATTTTATAATTAGTTTGATGTTTTGCTAAATTTTAAGATAAAAAGAAATTAAATTCTAGTTCCTAATTTTCAAAAAGCCAATTTTAAAATTTATCATTGATGAATTGAGTTAACAATTGGATTTTTTTTAAATTCGTTTTAATTCAATATAGATATGTTCCTAAAACAGAAAGGAATAACATGGAAGATCAAGCCTAATTGACTTAATATAAATACCATAAGTTTATAAAGTTTAAGTTGACAGATAAGTTGAAAGGTTCATAGAACTGTAGGAAAGTTGGGGGTTTTGGCTTTAAAAAATAACCAGGAAATTCAAATGGGCTTATGAGGAACTGTTAATGTTAACACTAACAGCAATATTTTTTATTGTGTTAAAAGCAAGTTTTTGTAAGGAAAGATGTTAGCAATATTCCTGACTCTAACCATTCTATAGGAAGTATCAGAATTGACCTGAATCATGTAGATATTAATCAGTTGATGGTAAATAGATGAGGAAACAAAAACAGAAAAAGCACCATAGCCAGAAAAGGTTTTCCTCGTGGTTTTAGAGGTCAAAAATCAAATATGGAGCCCCTCCCCTATACTCATTTTTGATAGTTCAATAGGTAGTGGGAGGATATCTGAGGATTTTAGAGTTCCAAAAGTAAGCCTAATTTTTAGAATTATGATATCAAAGAGTTGTTCTGGAAGTTATCTATAGTGGAACAAATTTTAGAGAGTCTGAGAAAAAGAAGCTTTACAAAATCATTCAGTAAAATATTATATCATATATATAAAAAACCAGTATGGATTCACCAAAGAGAAATCTTGACTCACTGATCTGTTATTTTTTTATTGAGGGTGGTACTTATTTTCTAGATGATGGAAAGAGTGTGGACTTGGTGTACTATACCTTTCAAAAAGCTTTTGATAAGGTACCATACAAAAGATTAGTTTATGGGTTGGGGAGAGACCAGAAACATTATTTACCTCTCTGCACCACTAAGAGCTATTACCTTGCATGCAATGCCATGGAATTTATTGTGCATACTACAAGACTCAAGCAAACACCAACCCCTAGATGTGTTTACATGTGCTGTGCCAGCCTATAATATAATCGTCATAATGCTGTAGCTCTCCATTAGTAGAAGAGTGATACAACAGCCATACATAGTAATCCACATGAGCACTACCACATGATCATAGTCTCATTCGTTTCTCGGCATTGCCTATGTGTCAGACGTACTTTTTTTCCTGTGCTTTCTGAGTATCTAATCACTTAGATTGACAGCCTTTGTATATTTAGTACTACATTACGTTTATCCTCGTTGCACTTTCGTTCCATCCACTTACTTACAACTTCAATTTTTCTAGCCACCACATATATTTTTGTACTATTTCAAGCAATAAATGCATAAAAAAACAAATAAAAGTTAAGATTTAAGGAAAAAAGGCCTGGAGATGCAGGCATTCCTCTTCAGCCTTTTTTTTTCAAATAAGTCAATGGCAATCAGATGCACCTTATTTCTTAATGAAGCTGAGATTCAGTAGTTATCCTTTTGGCTCATATAGTAGAACTAATACCTATCATGTGACAGGTCTCGGATTTCTATTTGTGGTGAAGTACTATAAATGTCATGGAAATATAAAATTACCAAGGTCTTATAAGACTGTACTAAACCATGGAATGACAACAGGTTCACTGTTGATGTTTCTCAAACATTATGTTACTGCCACCATGCATCAGGTGACTGGTTCCCTTTTGTCTACTTCTTCTGCATTTAAGGTCCATCTTCATTCTGCTTCATTACCTTTCAAGGAGCCTGTCATGTCTGTGGACAATTTTGGCCAGATCCTCTACCTCCAGCCTTTGTTTCTGGCTCCTCTCTCCCTGATGAGAAACAGTTACTATTTCTTTTCTCTTTCCTACATTCATTACTTGAGTATGTGACATTCTATCTCTAGAGTTGCTTTTTGTGGACCTTCTTCTGTCCCACCTTCACACTTGTCAACGTTTTCGTTGTCTTTATCATTTTTGTGACTCCTTTGCTGTAGCTTAAGGTCATGCTGTTTCTATATCTCTTGAACCCCAGTCTCTTGTGTCCCTCCTGTCTTCCTGGATCACTCCTATATCTCCTTTGTCTCTTTCTCTTCTACAATATTCCCTAGATGTCTTTATCTTATCTTTAGTCTATTCCTTTGTGATATCTCAGTTCTTCACCTCTTCATTGTGGCACTTCATTGCAACCTTGATAGTTTTGACAGGACCACCTGTTCTTATTTCATTTTTCTTCTGGCTTCTATTTATTCCTATAATGCCTCTATTATGACTTGATTTCTTTGTTTTTGATATCTTCTTGGTCTGAATGCTTTCCTTTCTGGTTTCTTCCTCCCTTTCTTTTCTCTCCTTCACCTAAGTCTTGCCCCTTTTCTCACCAGTATTTGGGGTGTTCCTGTTACCTTGGCATCTAAGGTTGGAACTACTCACCAACAGTCTTCCTTTGATTCCCTGGTTTCTCAACTCACTAGACCATTGATTCCTCAGGAGTCTCGTGGGTCTATCTCCTCTACTGCTCCTCATACTATTGCATCTAATCGCCATTTCCCCAATCTTTAGTCATGTTGTCAAGTCATCTTATGATAATCCATCCTGGTACTTCTACAGTTGGTTCTTACATCAACTATCAAGGAGGCATTCACTTTTGGGACCTATGCTTTACCTGGTTTTTTTATTAAAGTTAATCTATTTTAATGATTACTTGTTATCAAACACCATTATATACACCTTTTACCTTTTGCTCAGTACTATTTCCTTTCTTTCACCTATTTTTCCTTCCATACTAGAAATCATCATCAGTCAGGCATTCACACCTTCACTCGATTTCATGAGGACCAATACTTTCTTCTAAGCATGCCTTTTGCCTCTTGACCAGTACTATTCTCTTTTTTACCTGTTTTCTCCTTCTACTCACTTGTGATCATCATCATTCAGACATTAATTTCTTCACAGCCTTCAGTACTCTACGTCATGAGAACCATTTGATTTGTTCCCTGGTCTTACATTTCTTCAGAAGACATTGGCTACTCCAAAGGTTTAATGTATGTTTTTTATTCCATCTCTTTCTCTCACTTCTATTTCCTCACTATATGATAATTCTGTTCCAGATCCTCTTTTATGACCAGTAAGAGCTCTCCATAAATATTCTTTTGGCCTGCCCCTTTCACAAACAATGTCATTGCCTATTTTTACCCTGCTTTACCTCTTCCTCTAAGGATTAATCCCCTTTCTCTTTCAACACTTGGGTTTGTCAGCTCATTTGACTAGCATATTCTTCTTTAGGTAGTCCAACCACATTCTTTTTAATGTCATCTCCCATCAGAATCAGCATATCCCATCCTCTCCTATTTTGATTTCAACTATTGGAAGAAATCTTGCAGGTTGGTATGTAGACTACGCCTCACACCTTCATCCCTCATGACTTCTATCACTAGATGTTTTTATGTGCCTCTGGTTTTCACCTCTCTCTCTCTCTCTCTCTGTTTGCCATTTTTGGTCTATCCAGTGGCTCTAGTGTGATGTTTTGCCTGTTGATGATCTTGTACATTCTCAATGTCCCTCACATGTTTCATGACACCACCATGTGGGTAACAATCTTTTCATAAATATCTGAAAAAAGGAAACAAAAACACACCAAAAAGAGGAAAATACAAGAAAGAAAAACTAAACCATATGCCTACATAGGGTGTGGAACTAATCACCACATTAATTACATTTTGTGTCATCGTATCTTGTCAAGTGGCTGCATTGCCTCACAAATATTAAAACGTTCACCCCTGGTCACTGTTTACCAATGGAATAGGTTATGTTTGCAAGACTGCTCTGCCAGTACACCTGTCTAATTGACTTAGCCTTTTTCACATCTTTTACAATCAAATAAATAATAACAGGCAGCATCAGGTGTAGTCCTGCCCTTATATCTGGCTGGCACTTGCTGTCTTAATTGTAGTAACCCATTGCACTGTTGCTCAGTAGGATCCCAATTCTAGGTGATTGTGCTCAATGACAGTAGTCAATGCACACTCTCTGGTGTTATCCCCTATGTGTATTCCTCCCCCATATTATTATAGTGGAACATTGGAGAACCCCCTATTTCCCCAATCCCAAGCCTCTTGGGAAGTTCACATGTAGAGCTTTCTCTGTGAGTGGTGCCTGCCTCTCAGTAAGAGCCTGGTTGTGGTCACCCCTCTTTTGAGCTGTAGCGGTGTTAACTGGAAGTATAGTACCGAACACCCTATTACAGTAGCATCTACCAAGCATATCATGGTGGACATGTTCAGCTAGACAGAGCATGGGTGAGGTTCCTCCTCCCTCAATCTGTCATTATAGTATCACTCTCATGTAAGTATTTGACCAAGAATAAATGACCTAAAGCCCTAATAAACTACACATTTTAAGGTTCTGCCCACCTTGGCAATAGGTAACCACCAACATTGGATTTTCTTGATATACTTTGCTCTACTATCTCAGTCAAAAAAAGAGTTGGGTAAAAAGTATTAACTGCTTATGAAGGATGAGGTCTCTCACTGGATGTTGTTTCAATAGGTGACATCCAGTCTCTTGGAAGTCACAACACATAAGCCTTTCCCTTTGTTGCTATTTCAGAAAGGAGCTCATATTTGTAATTGATCTGCACCAGCCCCTACACCATCTTCAGTGTGGGGTTTTAGCTCTTAGTAGTGCAGAGAAATAAGTAATGTTTCTGAAGATAACATCTTCTTATCTGAAAATGTATTTCTGATGGATACTTACCTCTGTGCACCACCTCCCACCATTTCTTCCAACTTCTGGTGCATTCCATTTGCATCAGCAAGAATGATACTACAATTCTGTGCTAGTGTTCACAGGGATAACTGCACATGGAAGATTGGTGGAGAACTACAACATTATGGCATTACATCATAGTTTGGTCCAATGCACATAGACACACATGTAAGGGTGGGAGTTTGTTTAAGGCTTGTGGAATGCATGGGAAATTCCAAAGCAGTTGAGTGCAAGGTAATAACTCTTATCAGTGCAGAGAATGGATTCCTGTAGCATAACATAACATTTATGGAGAATAAGAGTGCTGTTACTCCATTGAGGCTGTCCCATCTACTCAGAAAAACAAATCCAGCACTCATCATTTAGAAATAAATCAGACATTGTCTTAAACTCCCTTAAATTTCCTGTATCCAACACATCTCAAGTACTATTCCAAAGGTCAACCATCCTTTTAGAAAAGTAAAATTTTTAAGGTGAAGATGACTTCCACTTTGTCAAAGTTTATATATAGTCCCATAGTCATACCATTCCCATCATTAAATATGAAAAAGATGATCAATCAATACTAGCCAGTTCCCTTAATAATAAGCTAAAGGCGTATTTTAAATATCTATTCCTTAATAATTTTGAACACTTAAAGCAGGTCCCAGAGATCTTAATTATTGTATAACCACCTTTCCATCCCAGGTATGATCACAGAGCTCCACTTTGAACAATTTCCAATAATTTAATGTTTTTCTTAACGTAAGGAACTCAAGAATGTACACAATAATCTAAATGAGACTAAATTAGACAATCAGTGACCAAGACAATGAAATGATTACCTTTTATACTTATATTCAATACTGCTGTAAATACAACCATAAAACACATTTCCCTACCACTAGCAGTATAAACTGCTTTGATGGCTTAACCATTTCTATACAGGTCACAGGTGAAAGACCATGTCATCTTGTTTGTTGACTCACATTCAAAATTTTATTGATCTACTATTTCTTGAATTTATTCAATAAGTTTAGTATCAAACTGTGGATTATAATTCAAATTTTAGAACTATATGTTACTCAATTTGTTAATTTAAAAGTAAATAAAAAACACAGTTAAACATCGATGTTTGTGTGTCACGTGGTATGTTGAAAGCAGTACTGGTTCAAATTAGATGTTTGTAAAGTCAAAATACTAAGTCTATAGTTTCATAGGAATTAGAAACTTAAATTACCGATATTTACAAGATATAATATAAAATAAGAAGTTCTTATCTTTTCTGTTTGCAAAGATATTGCTAACAATAATAAATCAAACACAGTGGCACCCTGCTCATCTCCTTCCATTTTGCCCCCCAATGGCCCAGTGGTATATCTGCAGACTTACAATGCTAGAATCTGGGTTTTGATACCTGCGGTGGGCGGAGCACAGATAGCCTATTGTGTAGCTTTGTGTTTAATTACAAACAAACAAACCTTCCATTTTTAGAAAGGCTCCATTATAAACACTTACTTTTATATATGACAGGAATAACCACTCAGAAGCTTAGAATGTGGTTTTCTAAGCCTTTCTAATGTACCTAGCGTCATTTCTTTCTTTTAAATCAAGATTTCAATGAGGTAGGTTGTGTCTTTAGTCTGCTTGAAATTTCATGTTTTTTAGAGTAAAATACATCTTAGTTACTAAGCTTGATAAATTATATATGAATTCTATGGTATTGATAAGTTATGATTTTTTTGTTATTCAGAAATATATATGAAATCTAAAAAAAATATTTTGTTTCATATCCTCCAGTTGCAAAATGTTTAAAGGATTAGCAACCTACATCAAGCAGCAACCAAGTACAAAGGTCATAACTAGAAGAGATAGTTGTTTCCTTTACTGTTCTTTGTTATAGGAAAAAAATAACTTTAAGAACTTATTTCAAAATAGCAATAATCCAGATACATATATAATGTATAATAATTGAAATGTGACTGAATTTTACAAAATACTTGTCGACTAAAACACAGCCAAGACAATTTACTCTGTACAGACCGATGGTCACCTTTATGTTATTTGATGTAGTAACATGAGTGCACATTAGCTGTGTCATATATATAAATGTATAATCTTATGAGATTTAAGCTATTTTGTCTAAACATTTATGTTTTTATGTTATAATTTGCGTTCATTCTAGAATTAAAGATGCATAGTTTAGGTTTATTTCCTAATGTTTATGGTGGTTGCAAGATCGGTAAAATTTACCAAACCTGTACAGAGATTAATTACTGAAAATAACCGATAAAATAAAAAGTTTTTCTTAAAAAACGTTTGATAACTAATTGGACATTATAAAGATTTCGCAGGTGAAATTTCGAAATTTTCTGATGCATAAAAATATTTTTAATGTTAAGATCAAAATTACTTTGCATGATAGATAGGCAAGATGTGAAAAAAAAGGCATGAGAAAAACATTTCTTTAAAAACCTTAATACTTAATCAAAAAATTAGATATTTTATGTATGAGAGCATTGTAATGTTTACTGATAAACTGCCAAATTTCGTTAACATTCGCCTACTAATTTAAAAGTTATAGCATGAAAACTATAGCAAGCACAAAATGGTTACAAGGTCTGTCCCACAGACTGAGCCCGGATTGAAAAAGTTAAATGCCTTGTCAACCAAACCACCAAGATTATTCCCACCACATTGATACTTATGATTTTAAAACTCACATGTATTAGCTTGCATTTATCATAATTAAAATCTACATACGAGTTATTTGCCCAACTCACCAAATAATACATATAATTCAAGGAGAATAAGTGACCTGTTGGTTCATCAGGCAATCCCACACATTATACTGAACTCAAAAATAAAACATAACACTCAAAGCCAGCCCTTATCATACTGTTAGGACAGCTGTAGTCACGTGACGCTGGTAACACGTCATGATATTCTGGAAGATTCACAAAGAAACGAGATGTATG
>NW_013667737.1:204350-210154 GCF_000517525.1 Limulus polyphemus
GAAATTAAGTTTAATGCAAAGTTGTATTGAGAAAGAATAAACTAGTTTTATTTAAAAAAGGACTTGTATCACTAAAGTTTCTTCGGAAAGAATTTTTACGGAAAATTAACAAACAAAGAGAAAGACGTAACAATACTTACATTGTAAGTATGCTATGTAACTCTCCTGAAAGTTCTTTACAAAATTGAAACTAGTAGATGAAATTGTTTGAAATTTGACATGATCTTTCCTAAAAGTATATAGTTTGAGAAAAATAAAACATTTAATTTTGATTTTTTTCTACTATTTCTAATAACAAATTTGTTATTTAATGCAATTAGTTACATCACACTTTGAATAGTTTACCTACAAGGTAATTTTGATATGAAGTATAAAAATATTACTTCTATCTTATATTTTTCACATTTCATTTGTATAATCTCTAGAACCTCATAACGGAATATCAAAAGTTATTTAAAAGTAAATATATTTATATTTTAGTTTCCATTTTCTCAACTATATCACTAACTCTATCTATTATCATAAACATACAGTGCAATGAAATGTTTAAAATTAACAAATGGAATTATGTACTTACCTTTCAACTCTTCCTTGAAATCCACTAGAATAGTAGTATTTTTCTTATATGCATAACTTCACATCTATCTTGTAGTATATTTTTAATTTTCCTTTCATATTCTTCATTTAGTAGCATTTATGAATGTATTTCAGCAGACTCTCTACAGAGATGCATTACTGAAACAAGATGGCACTTATGCATGCCATCTTGTTTATAAACTTTCACAATCCAGGTGACAAATTAAACAAATAAAAACCATTAAACATTTTCAAACATGATTTTTAAAACACATATAATACATAATTAACTAAAATATAAAAGTAAGACCTAAATACAATTTAACTGTCTCTCTAGCTATAGCATATTTAGGTAAGAAACCACTGTAAGTGCTATAGTCAATCAAGTAGACAACAATACAAATGGCAGTTACTGGTACATCATGGGGAATATTGCCAATTTCAAATTAAATGTTGGTAGAGTATAGTGTAAACTGAGCTCTTTCTAATGACTATATACACATATGTCAACAAACTACATGAACATTGTAGGTCTCAAGGCAAAAATTTATGTCTCTTTTCCAGTGAATACAGTTGTATGACTTGTCAAACAGGTCAACGACACATGTATCTAGCATCTACATACTCATGTACATTGCCAGTTTATGTGGTTAAGAGTGAATTGCTGCTAAAGTCAATATTTGTCAAAGTGCATGAATCACATGACACAAAAACTGCAGTTTAACTATTTTTTGAAAGGTTTTCTTTGAAACAAAGTAATTAAAACTTAGATAACATAAAAATTCAAATTATAACATACATTATATAATGTTAATTTCATTAAAATACATTTATAGTATAGTAGTTTAACTAAATTTTAAATGTAACTCAGTAACATGCACAGAAGAAGTTAACAGGGTTTAAAAATGGTGTAGTTGCTATAGAGTTACACTCCTTTAAATTAAATGCATCTACCACATCTGAAGACAAGTTATTCCATTGGCCAACCATCCTGTTAGAAAAATATAGCAGTTTTAGCTGAAGATAATGCCTACCCTGCTAAAATTTACAGTTGTGTCCCTTAATCTTTCAATTTCCACCATTAAATATGAAAACAGATGCTGCATCAATACTAACAATTTTAAACACCTTATATCAGATCCCCTGTAATTCTTCTTTTTCAAATAAAAACAATTTCAGAGATCTTGTTCTCATATGATAACCTTTTCATCCCAGGTATCACCCTATTGGAATCTCATCTGAATCCCTTACATTAATTCAATGCCCTTTCTAAGGTAAGGAGCCCAAGACTGAACACAGTATCTTAAGTATGACCTAACACAGTATCTTAAGTATGACCTATGCAATAGCATTATAACCTATTTAGACTTGTAATCAATATTTCTGTATATACAACCTAAAATCATATTTACTTTAGCACTAACAACAGTACATTGCTTGGATGGTGTAAGAATTGATGTACCAGAACACCAAGATCTTTTTCTTTCATAACGCTATTAACGTAGATTCCAACAAAATTATGCTCATAATTAAAATTTTTACATCCCACATACGTTACTTTTATTTATTAGAATTAAAGCCATCTGCCATTTATTTGTCCAACTTACCAGGTAATTTAAACTCTTTTGTAAAGCAGCAGCATCCTATTCACAATCAGCAACACCCAAAATTTTAATATCATCAGCAGTGAATATAAATACTTTATTGATCATTCCTTCATATGTATCACTGATGTAAATAAAAAAACAAAGGTCCTAACACTGAGCTTTAATTCCATAATTTTAAAATTATATATCTAAATAATATGAGATAGCAAATTCGATTTTTTTTCACCTATGATGTTGTTTATCATTTACTTTTTATTCCTTCTATATTTAGATTATATATGAATTTTTAGTTACATTAAAATACTAACTCACCTTCTAGTTGATCATGTTTATTTTGAGTGGTGACGTACAGATATTATTATTACGTCTCCGTTTGTTAATTAACTTTCCGTAACTTCGTTCCGACGAAACTTTAGCGACACAAGTCCTTACTTAATGAAACTGGTTTATTCTTTCCGAATACAACTTTACGATACACTTATTTTCAACAATCGCGCTAAAACAAACGCTATATCAACGAACGTCAATAATACTTCTGACTGCAGTTCAATTACTCACTATCTACACACACATTACATTATTCTCCCGTCACGTTGTCACCCTCCTTTATATACCACACTACCCTATATCTAGTAAATACTAGACCATTCTCCAAGGTACGGGATAGTTCTAGAAACGTGGCGTCACACTAGTCATGTGACTCGCTGACGCAACATTATTAATGTAGCAAAATATTATGAAAATTTATGATCATATGAGATGTACTCTCGTGACCTAATGTACTGAATAAATACCTTTCCATAAGCTTCATAAACTGAGTCATGAGATAGTTAGTGAAAAATATAGTAAATGAATTACTACTGTTTGTCACTCAGTATTGCTATTAATATATAATGGTAATTTTTGAATACTGTATTGTTTTCTTTTGGGGTGAGGCAGGGGAATTAAGTTTTTCTTCTTCTGGTTCTTTTTCTTTATTCCATTATTTTAAATAATTAATATTGATATTTATGCATTATTGTTCATTAACATTAATATTAAGACCTAGCGAGGCATGTGTTTATTAACTGTGTTGTTGATAAGTACTAAATTTTATTCCAAGTTTTGTTACAGTTTAACAAATTGTTTGTTTTTGGTTGAACCCTGGTTGTAGCCACGTGTTATTTTAAATTGTTACAATAGATTTTCAATATTCATATGTTCCTATCACATGACACGTGTTCGTGTTCATAATTCAATACCATAATTTGAGCTATATATGCCTTCATTGTGTAATGCAGCCTCAGTTTAACTGTGCAGTTAGATGCTAGGCATAGTTCAAGGAGCAATAAAATCAAGTAAAAAATAGATGTAGGTTGTTACAAGCCTCAAGCTGTTAAGAATAAATAATTGCATTATTATACTATTTTTCAACCTAATCTGAAAAAGTTGCTTACAGCCATATCATTCTTCTTCGTGTTAAAGTTTCTTTTTTAAAGTTTTACTAATTGTGCAACTGTGTTAAGAACTAATAACTGCATGCATTATACATATAAATAAAATGTATAGTAAAGTTATTTGTTTTTTCTCGACAGAATAGAAAGGTGGTGTTACGTCTCTGTTTGTTAATTGATTTTTCCGTAACTTCGTTCCAACGAAACTTTAACGACACAAGTCTTTACTTAATAAAACTGGTTTATTCTTTCCGAATATAACTCTGCGATACACTAAATCTCAATACTCGCGCTAAAACAAACACTATAACGAACGAACGTTAACTTCAACAATACCCTGTGACTGCAGTTCAATTACTCACTATCTACACACACATTACATTATTCTCGCGTCACGTTGTCACCCTCTTTTAAATACCGGACTACCCTATATCTAGCAAATACTAGAGCACTCGCCAAGGTACGGGATAGTTCTAGAAACTTGGCGTCACACTAGTCATGTGACTCGCTGACGCAACACTGCCCCCTCCTTAATATTGTTCGTCCTGAACAATAACCACATATAATAAACCAATAACAATAACTTAATTAAAATGTACAGAATTACAAACACAAAATTACGATTCAACAAAGTCTCTTAATTTTACGGGACATATCTTCTTCCGTACTGGTCTCCGTCTTGTTGGCTCCTGCTTCATGTGGGGTTCATCTGCTTCATCAGTAAATGTCCTATTATCGGTAACAGGCACATCAGTGGTAGTAACTTCATCAAGAGCTTCACCGTTTCCCTTCTCAAAACTGAGTAGAGTTTCTTCTTCGATGTTGGCTTTTTCAGGTGACACCTCTTCAGCAGCGTGATTTGTTCCTTTGTTCACTTCGTTCCAACTGAAATGTCCTGGACCGTGATAATGCCAAAGCCTGTTGGCATGCACCACTTTTGGCTTACCTCGTCGACCACATTCTAACCGGAAAGTCACGTCTGAGAGACGATCCACTATGTCATATGGGCCTTCCCATGGAGAAGACAACTTAGGAGACTTCTCTTTGGTCTTCCTGGGATTATACAACCAAACCTTGTCTCCTGGTTCAAAGCTGATTTCAGTAGATCTCTTATCATAAGTTAACTTCATCGAATCAGCAGACGTTTTCAAGTTTGAACGCACTTGATGGTGAATATCATCCATCCTTTCCGATAACACTTTCACAAACTCTGACACATTCTCAGGCAACTCTACATAAGGTGGGCGTCCTGTTAACATATCCACTGGCAACCGAAGTTCCCGACCAAACATCAACTTTGCTGGAGTGTATCCAGTGGTTTCATGCTCTACTGTCCTAAAGGCCATCAATAGTGGAGGGAGTAAGATATCCCAGTCATCTTGTCGGCTATTACAAAACTTTGCCAATTCCTGTCCCAGTGTCCAGTTGTACTTTTCTACCATCCCATCAGACTGCGGGTGCAGTGGCGTTGTCTTTCGGATGCCAAACAACTTGCAGCATTCTTGGAACACAGCTGATTCAAAGTTACGGCCTCGATCTGAATGCAGTTCATATGGCATACCAAATCTGAAGAAGAAATCACTAATAGCTGAAGCTACAGTTGTAGCTTCCTGATTTGGTATTGCATATGCCTCAGGCCACTTGGTGAAATAATCCATTACCACACAAATGTACTTGTTTCCAGCACGAGTTTGGGGCAGACGACCAGCAATGTCGATGGGCTACTCTTTCCATTGGTGCACCAACTTGATATAACTTCATTGGAGCACGTCCCTTATGCTTGGGTCCCCTTTTAGCACAACATGTACTGCATGTTCTGCACCATTGTTCCACATCTTGTCTCATACCTATCCAGTAAAATCTGTGTCGTAGGTGACTCAATGTTTTCTTAACTCCGAGATGTCCTCATGGGATTGACGCAACACAACTTCCCGTAACATTCTTGGTATAACTATTTGCCAGGTCGTCACTTTCCCATCTGCAGTTTCCCATCTCCGGAAAAGAATACCATCTTCAAGTTTCAACTGGTCCCATTGTGCCCAATAGTTCTTTATCACAGGGCTTAGACTAGATACCTTCTCCCAAGCAGGGCACAAAACACTTGCTCCATCTATCCTCCATTGCAGGCCTTCCGACACTCGTTCCATCAGCCTCTCAAATGTTGCTGGAGCATTACTGAGCCCGAATG
>NW_013667738.1:0-11474 GCF_000517525.1 Limulus polyphemus
AGACGTTTTATGTATTGGCCTTTAATTACTGCAATATTTACTGCGGGTGCTGAGAATATGACCAAGACGTTTTATGTATTGGCCTTTAATTACTGCAATATTTACTGCGGGTGCTGAGAATATGACCAAGACATTTTATGTATGTGTGCATAAATGTACACGTTTCGGTTTCAGACCTGCTTGCACTTAAATACCGTTTTCAGTCACCCAACAAATAGAAGTATAACATTTACATAGATCGGAGACCATATGGACCAAGTGTTTTTATACATACACAACACATTGTTAAAACATATTAAACACACACGACACATTGTTAAAACTTATTAAACACACATACAACACATTGTTAGAACATATTAAACGCAACATCGTAACGTTGTTATACACACACACACACAACATATTGTTAGAACATATTAAACGCAACATCGTAACGTTGTTATACACACACACAGTTTTGTTTATCTAATAATTATCAAACTAATACACAAAAATGGTAAAGATAGTGTGGTTTAAAAAATATTTACAATATTTGTGTAAAAGTAATATATATAATTATATAATATATATTGTGTATATTGTTTTATTATTCTTACTTGATCCTACCGCAGAATTTATAGAATTCCTCCGTCGTGTTAGAAATACTACTCAACATTACAATATTTTAGTACTAAAGATCTGTCTCCCCTGTAGCTCAGCGGTAAGTCAGGGGACACCAGAATTCAGGATTCGATACTTGCGGTTGGAAGAGAGCAGAAAACTCATTGAATAGCTTTGCGCTTAACAGCAAACAAGCCAAAGATTTGTGGCGTCATGTTTTGAACACAAGTTTAGTGTTCTGTATGACTATGTATATCTGTAAATATCATTAATCGTTTTCTGTTCCATTTCAATGTAAAGTTTGCTTTTCAAATCTCCAAAAATTTGGAGGAAAGTTGTTAAATTCTTGAACCGCTTAAGCAACCGTGTTAAGTCTCTCCCCACCCCCTTGCCTGACAGCTAAGCTAGATATATAACAGTGATATTATAAATTTAAAGCTGTACAATACACAGGGCCAGATTAACACGTAAGGCACACGAGGCCGTGGCCTAGGGCCCCGCGTGTTCCTGATCATATATTATTATGCTGATCGATTTAATTGAACTAAAAATTTCGAAACATTGAAAACAAATCATTTAGTAAGAAATTAATTATTATTTAACATCACGATGAAATGTGCGATGTGCATTCAGTAGGAGATCAAATGAAGTTCACAACTTGATCATATTTTCATCATCATACCAGCGCGTGCACATCATGAACTCCATCAGATTGTGCATTATCAATTATCGATTAAGTCAATCAATAGTATAATAGGATAAACATCCCTGATTTAAGACAACGTACTCAAGCGTTCTCTTTTATGCCTAGGAGACCCATGGTAGGTTAATCCAGCACTGACCATACATAAAACATTGTTTATCACCATATACATTGGATCCAATAATACACGTAATAAAAATAAAACATTGTTTAGGAGACGTAACAATATATAACAATATGGATATGACTCATCCAAAACAAGTTATTGAATAATTTAAAACTTAGAATTTATTATTTCGCACAGTTATATATGTAGTTTTCCACAAAATATCTACAGTTTTTAAATTGTTATACAGATGAACTTATAGATTACCAGCTTTATTTTTATTACGTGTATTATTGGATCCCGGAAAGTTAATTAACAAACTAACTTCGTTCCGACGAAACTTTAGCGACACAAGTTCTTTACTCAATAAAACTCGTTTATTCTTTCCGAATATAACTTTACTGATACACTCAACTTCAACAATCGCGCTAAACAAACGCTACAACAACGAACGTGTTCAATAATACTTCTGACTGCAGATCAATTACTCACTGTCTACACACACATTACATTACATTACCGCGTCACGTTGTCACCCTCTTATATATACCCGACTACCCTATATCTAGTAAATACTAGAGCATTCGCCAAAGTACAGGATAGTTCTAGAAACGTGGCGTCACAGTAGTCATGTGACTCGCTGACGCAACAGTATAAATATATACTGTGTTATTGTTTGGCTTAGGATTCTTCTCCAGTAGGTGTCTGTGACTTGTTAGCAATAAATTCAATGATAAATAAACAGCAATCACTTCACTTGTTTTCAAAATAATATATATATATTAAACAAGTTAAATGTATGGACAACAAATTCTTAACACTATAGAGATTATAGGCATATCATAAACACTATCTGTATAGTTCTCTTCTTCTCCTTAAAAGTCCACTTTGGCCTATTCAATTGCTTTATAATTTCAGTTGACAAGCCAACTATCTTCTCTATTACTATTGCACTAAGTAATCGTTTGGTCTTCTTTCTTCTGAAGATACTCTGTTCCTTTTATCAAAGTGCATTCAGGTTGATTCAATTACTTTAGAACCATGCTTTGACGGAATAAATTATTTTTTCTTATCTCCTCTCCTACTGATAGTCTTACTCTAACATATTAGGCCTATTACTTCTACAGTAGTTATCTTCACGCTGAAGTTTTCCTTGCCCTGTAATTTTACTCTTTTTATTTTGCCATTACCTGTCTGCTGTTTTTGCTCATCTCACACTATTTATATCTTTATCATTTAATCTTCTGCCCGCCTTCTATATTCTCCGTGTCAATGTATTGCACGTTACGTTCAAAAGTCTCAACATCAATGAATTATTAACAAAATTTCCTACAATCATCTGTTTTTAACTCTTATTATAACAAAAACTAAATAATAATAATAAATTATTCACCGACAAAAATAAATTAATCAATAATATCTAAACTAAACAATTTTTCATGTCATTACATAAACCACTCTTCAAGATAAATATTTACAATTTTTTTTGCTATATACAAAGACTGTCCTTAGTTCATCCACAAATTCTACTCATAAAGTCTGCTCCAATATTTGCAGTCCCTTTGATAGCTTGAATGCAGAACCTGTAGTTCTGAAGGTCAATGCCCACCTAATAATCCTCGCAGTGTTGATCTTGCACCTCTGAATATATGTAAGTGGTTGATGTTCTGTCTGGATGATGAACTTTGTCCCATATAGATAGTTCTGAAATTTCTAAATGGCAAACATGATGGCCAGACACTCTCATTCAATCATGGAGTAGTTCTTCTCACTATTTAACAGTTTTTTACTTACATATGTTACTAGAAACAGTCCATTTTCATGTTCGTGTAAGAGTACTGCTCCAATTCCAATGTCTGAAACATCAGAGTGAACAATGAATGGTTTGTTGAAGTCTGGCATTCTAAGAATTGCTGAGCTTCCCAAAATGTTTTTTAAGTTTCTGTAATGCCAACTGGTGTGGCTGTTTTCACTTCACCTTGTTGGGCAAGTCTTTCTTTCTCAGGTCAGTCAATGGTGCAGTAATTTCGGGATAATTTGGGATGCATTTCCTGTAGTATCCCCCTAACACCAGGAATGATCTGACTTACTGCTTTGTCATTGGAGCAGCTGTGTATTCTATGCAGATTATATTTTCCTTTTCCGTGGCTATCTGTCGGTCTCCTACTTTATATCCAACAAACTCTAGCACAGAATATCCAATGTAGCACTTAGCTGGTCTGATGGTGAGGCCTGCTGCCCTCACTTGCTGGAACAGTTGTCTAAGTTTCTTTAGGGGGGTATTCTCATCTTGCAGTATGTATCTGAATGTCATCCACATAGACCTCGATGTTGGTGGTGTTGCGCAGCATGCTCCTCATCATGTGGTTAAATGCTATTGCTGAGTTAACTAATCCAAATGGCATCTGCTTAAATAGGTAACATCTATCTGGTGTCACAAATGCTGTCTTCTCTTTAGATCCCTTTTTCATCGGGATTTGCCAATAACCTTTACTGAGGCTGATCTTTGAAAAGAACCTGGCCCCATCTAGTTTTGCCATGATTGTCTCTGGGTTGCCCATAGGTTCGGAGTCGAACTTCGTCACAAAATTCAGCTTCTGGAAGTCTATGCAGAAACGGTTTGATCTGTCCTTCTTCTTCACAATTACAAGTGGTGAACAATAGGCCGAATTTGACAGATCGATGATTCTAGCTTCCAACATGGCCTCAACTTCCTGCTTTATTAGGTCTCTCATTGCATAAGGTATCTGATAGGGCTTCACTTTGACTGGATCCCTGGTTGTAGTCTCGATCTCTGTTGCATAAGGTCTGTCTTTCCTGATTTATCCATTAAGATATCCGCATATTGGCACAATAGGTCTTGTAATGCTTTTTTTTTTGCTTGCCACCCAGTTCTTCACTGATGTTGACATCTTTGTAGGTCTCATTTCCACCTAGTGGTTTAAGGTCTAGTAGGTCCTTATCTTCTAAGACAAAGTCACTGTCTTCTGGTTCTGCATTAACGATTGCTACAACTGCAACATCCATCTTTGTTTCAATAGCTGCACCCATTAGATCTTCTCTCCCAAAATACTTCTTCAACAGATTGGCATGGTATATCTTGGTCTTCCCATTCCCATTCACCTTGTAGTCCACTCTGTTGAGTCCTTCCTGTACTTCAAAAAGTCCTTTCCATGCAGGGTTAGTTTGTTGTGATCTGTGAGCAGCAGAACTAAGACCTTCTGTCCAGCCTTGAAACATCAATCCTTGGCCTTCTTGTCATAGAAATGCTTATGACAACATTGAGCTGCATACAAGCTCTGTTGAGTGAATTGACAGGTCTCCTAGAGTCATTTTCTGAGGTTTAACACATACTGGTATGTGTTCCTTATTTCTGACTATTCTTCTGCCATCCATAGCTATTTCAGTAGTTGCATCAGACCTTATACTGTTCTTCCATACGGTAACTCGAAGAGTGAAAATCCTGTACTTGCTTGTAGGATTTCTCGATGAGCGAATAATACTGCCAGCAAGTACCTGTCTCACTCATGTGGTCTCTTTTGGCACATCTTCTTTAGCATGCTCTTTAAAACTCCATTGACTCTCTCACAAAGTCCATTACATTTAGGATTATATGGCTGGTAAAAGAGTTGCCGAGTACTGATGAGTCTGCACAATTCCTGCATCAGTTCTGAAGTAAACTTGGTCCCTATGTCACTCAGGATTTCTCTTAGAAAGCCTACTCTGCAAAATATGGCTTCTGCTACTCTCTGTGTGTCTATCTTCGCCAGTGCTATCGTTTCCAGATAATGTGTCACATAGTCAACTACTATCAGCACATACTGGTTGACCTTGTCAGATGCAAGCGCTAGTGGCCCGACCAAGTCCACAGCTATGCAGTTAAATGCTTCTTCTATGAGAGGCATCTCCCCTAATGGCTCTTTGGCTACCTTCCCTTTAAGTATTGTCCTTTGGCAGATATCACCTGACCTGCAGAATCTACTCACATTTCTGATGATTCCCATCCAATGGAAGTTACTGGTGATTATGTCTACTGTTTTCTTTGTTCCTAGGTGTTCTCCCACAATTGATTCATGAGCCATCTTCATCCATTGAGTCCAGTATTATTTTGGTAGTATGATCTGTTGACTTCCCCAGTATAACTGCCTTGATAGATTTGTTATAGAACTCCCTTCTGGTCCTCTATTTTATAAGTATCCTTCCCCTTTGTTTTGTGCTCGACTTTGTCCCAGGCATTGTCCCAAAGTATCTGCAGTGAAGAGTCTTTCTTCTGTGCTTCCTTCAGTAACTGCTAACCTAAGTTCGGGATGTCGCTTTTGACAATTGCAGGAGATTGTTTGCTCTTCTTTTCATGGGCTCTGGTGGTAATAGCAGATACTTCATCAATCTTTTTTCTGCCTAGTTCCTCCAAATTTCTACTTCCTGATATGTTTCCTATCACCAAGTTGTTTATTGGTTACTTGATACACATGGCCTCAACATGGAGTATTCATCTTTATTTTTTGCTATGGGAAACTTTCTCACTGTCCCATCAATTAGCACACACACAGGCATACCTTGCCTTTCATCTGATCATTGGATACTAGATGGGTTATCACTGCTGCACTGCTGCACCAAGTGTTTTTTAGAACCTTCACTTTCTTGCCCGCAATATAGCCTTCACATATTGGCATATTATGATTTGTTGGCACCTCTTGATATTTGTCAACATGCTCCCATCAGTGCAGATCTATTTGCTAACATGGCCATGTCAGTCCGTCTGGTGAAATATTGCCACAGATGTGCCACAAACTAAAATACGGTTTCTCCAGTGTCGGGTTTGACTCCATTGAACTTATGATGAAAACCTTCTTCAGTAAGTTCATATCATTTCAGTAAAGCTACTTTTAATTTGTCATAATTCATGGCATCTTCTGACATCATGCCTGCATGTACTTGTAGGCATTTTCCTGTGAGAAGCGGGCTGAGAAAGACTGCCCAGTCGCATATGTCTAAGTTTTGACTTTGGGAGAATCTTTCACATATTTCGAAGAGAGCATCAGTGTCATCTTTATGTTCATCAACTTTGGGCAACTTGGGTCAGCTGACCCTGACTCCATTGTCATTCTTGGGTCCTTCTTCCTTCAGTTGGGTGAGTTTTGCAATCTCAATTTGTAGTCTTATTCTCTATATTTCTAGTCTCTCTTCTCTCTTTTTTCATCTTTCTCTCTTTTTATTTTCATTCTCTCTATTTCCAGCCTCTCCTTTCTCTCATTTTCTTCTTTTACTCTTTCTTCCTCTCTTCTCTATCTACCCTTTGCTCTCTATAGTTCATGTTGCTGTTTAACAAGTTCTCGTAGTTCACTGTCCTTTAAACGAAGATTAGATCCTCTTTCTACCCATTCATCAAAATCACCTGACATGGTTGTATGGCATAATCGTAATATTTACACTATTTTCGTTGTTACTACTTCACTTGTGCATATATCGGTCTACTTATTACTGTTGTCGTTCACGTTTTCTTCCATTCACGTTTATCACTGTATAACCCTGGCTGTGGTTTGCCAACTGTCAGAATTTTTTAAATAAAATTATTTTTTCTCCAATTGTTCAAATAAAAGGCCTTTACTTTTACTTCTTAATAGTATAAATATATACTGTGTTGTTTCTGGGCTTAGGATTTTTCTACAGTAGGTAGCTGTGACTTTTTAACGATAAATTCAACAACAAATAAACAGCAAGCACTTTAGTTGTTTTTAAAATGATATATACATTCGGAACAAGTTAAACGTTATCTACCACAAATTCTTCACACTATAGAGATTATAGGCAGATCATAAGCACAATATGTATAGTTCTCTTCTTCTTCTCAAAAGTCCATTTAGGCCTATTCAATTACCTTAGAATTTCAGCTGACAAGCCGAACTATCTTCTCTATTACTATCGTACTAGTATTCTGTATGTAATTCACTTACAATTGTGGCGCGAGTACCGTAAGCGTTTGGTCTTCTTTCTGCTAAGATCGATCCTCTGTTCCTTTTGTCGATGTGTACTCAGGCTGATTCAATTACTTTAGAACCATGCTTTGATGGAATGAATTATTTTTCTTATCTCCTCTACTACTGTTAGTCTTACTCTAAAATATTAAACGCTAGGCCCTAGTTAGCTTCACGCAGAACCTTTCCTTGCCCTTTAACTTTACTCTTTTGTTATGCTATTACCTATCTGATATTTTTGCTCATCTCACATTATCTATATCTTTATCATTTAATCGTCTGCCTGCCTTATATATTCTAGACGCCAATGTATTGCATGTGATATTCGATAGTCTCAACATAAATGAATTATTAATTTAACGAAACTTTCAACAATCCTATGCTTTTAACTCTTATTATAACAAAAACTACACAATAATAAAACATTCACTCACAAAAATAAATTAATCAATAATATCTAAACTAAACAGTTTTTATGTCATGACAAAAACTGGAAGTGTTTTCGTTAAATATTGTTTCTCGAATGATCGGGGAAGTCCAAGTGTGGTAGGGATGCCCTCTTCGTTAGTATATAAGCCTGGCAGAGGAAAGCCAGGGTGGGATAGATAAATGAAGAGAGAGCAGTAGTTACTTCGAGTTCCGTGTAATTTATGATTCTGTTAGTTTCGAGCTAGTGAGCCGTAAAGTGTGTGTTTTGCACTCGTTGAGAGAGAAGTTATCGAGATTGTGAATCGCTGTGATTCATAGCGTGTATTATAAAAGTTGTTAAATTTAAAGTGACGAGAAACGTACTAATTGTGGAAGTGTACCAAAAGTTTGTTTCAAGGAAGAATAAATTGGTTTAATCAAGAAAGGACTTATATCACTGAAGATCCTCGGAAAGAATTTCTACCAGAAACAAACAAACAAGCAGATACGTAACAATATTAACGTTAGACATTTTCAGACTTCTAACCAATTTTAGTTCTAAATCTAGGATGTCCTAACTTATAAAGTTAATGTTCATATACAAATTAGAGCAGACTTCCAAAACGTGTAAAGTTGCAATTTGGAGAGAAAAAATATGAAAACAACATGTAAGGTGAAGTTTGATTATAATTCGATTTTAGAATTCCAAAATAGAAAAGATTATACATCCACCCTGTATTTCTCCCTCCCGACTTGACTATTATTGTTTCCATATTTGCCTCCTTTGTTAAAAAATTATGCTTCTAGTACGCAAAAATCTCGTATGAGTGTGTTTTCTTATAGGAAAGCCACATCCGGTTGTCTGCTGTGTCTACCTAGAGGAACTGAACTCCTGATTTTAGCATTGTAAATCTGAAGATTTACCGTTATTCCATCGGGGGACACCTTGTATCATCTTATATGCTTAGTATTAATTATGAATGAGAATTACAACCAAACTTCACTTTACAAGTAAGGTTCATTTAAGTTTTGAATTATAGTCAGACTTTGACTCCCACAGCTTTTCACTTGCTTCCTTTGTTCCACAGTTGATAGCTTTCAGCCACACACTCTTCCCTCCTTCTTAGTAGCTTGACTGGGAATGAAATAAAATGAAAGTTCAGGTCTTTTCGACTTGTCATTGGTGTAATTGAATGCACAACAACTCTCACCATATTAGCAGGTTTGTAATAAAATATCGTCACAAACACAAATAATCGCTACGAGATGAGCATGAGTTCACCTTCGTCGCTATTTGTTTGCATTTTGCCTCGGTTGCTGTACAGACATTGCATTGTTGGAGGGAATATTTCCCGGATGTTCAACCTCACCAATCAGTTGACGCCGATAGTCACAGAACTGAAAACAGCCTATGATCAGGCAATGGAAGATCAAAATTTGTCATTAAGAATTAATCTTACAATGATTCAAACCTGCCTTATTCGGATGGAAATGTTTGATCCGGAAATCCCTTAGATTAAAAAGAGAAAATTAGACTTGACGGCCATCCTGAATGACGTCACACTAAAAGAATAACAAAGATGGCAATGCCCATGATTTGAAAGACAAGGATTTCAGTTTGGGTGCGATGAGAAGCAAGAAATAGTCCCTGGGGAAGGAAATTAATTGTAAATTAGCTGATGCAGATAAAAATATGCTTGAGCACTGCATGCAAATCAGTATCAAGAAAAAAAAATGTGAGTCACTATTACCAAAAAATTGCACTAGGCTAAGTGTTGTTAGAGTTAATGATGGGAGTTTTAATAACTTGACAAAAGAGAATAAAACAAATGAAGTACTGTGGTAAAAAAATCTAAAAGCCAGGGACTCACTGTAACGTGCAATTAAATCATATGTTGATGCAACAGGGACAACCAGATATTAACCAAAATGTTGCGATTAATGAATGATGCTATTGCTCTGGTGGCAGATGGTTCTCATGAACTGGATCTTAGAAAGAGATCCATATTGAAGGAACAACTCAGGCCAGAATATAGGAGATTAGCAAGTAAAACTAAGTTACCGTTTGGTGCTGAGCTTAAAAAGCAGTAGATGAGGTTAAAAAGTCAAACAAAATTGTGTCAACAATGACAGGGAGGAAAAGGCTAAGTACCTACAGTTATCAGATTCACAATAAATAACTGCAGAGAAAGTTTCCCAAATCAAATTGGCCTTTTTAGGGCAAGGCCACAACAGACAACATCAGCCATACAATTAACCCCATCAAAGGTGATAGAAAGATTGGCAGACTCAACTGAAAGCCAAAGGGGGACAGAAACTCACAGGAAATAAGCAGTTCTGCTGTACAGCATTATAGTGATAATAATAGTGTAACTGTTTGTTCTTTAGCTTACCTTAAAGCAGGAAACATTAGACACTGTTTATCTGAGTGGCAAAATCTTACCTTAGACAAAGTTCTTTGGAATATTGTGAAAGGCTATAAAACTAAATTTGAAAGTATACCGGGTCAAACAATCAAACCCCATGAATATAAATTTAATGAGGCAGAAAAAAAAGGTGTATCAGTCAGAAAACTGACAAACTTTTGGCCATAAAGATAATCGAAATTTCAGTAAATCAACCAGGACACCTTGTCTCTTCTATTTTTGTTCATCCTAAAAATACAGGAAATTATAGGATGATAGTTATCTTAAAATCTCTGAATAAACATATAAATTATTGTAATTTTAAAATGGATACTTTGTACTCATGTTTTAATCTACTATTTAGTTCATGCTTCACCACATCAATAGATTTGACAAACACGTAATATTCTGTTCCCATTCGTAATGATCACCAGAAGTTTTTAAAATTCAAATTCCAGGGAGTATTATAAAAATTGAAAGCTATGCTTAATCGTTTGGCTTCTGATCCTAGAATATATACTCTGCTTCTAAAGCCTGTGCTTGAATGACTCACAACAAAAGAACATATTTCCAGTGCCTATTTGGATGACATTTTTAAGGTGGGGAACACTCTGTCACAATATTATGATAATGTGAAAGATACTTTAAATATTTTTCGGGAGTTAAATTTTTTTCAATAGTTATAAGTCGGTTACAGAACTCACCAAACATATAGAACATGTGGTGTTTATCCTGAACTCACATGACGGGTGAAAATATATATGCTCCATAAGTTAGCTAGAGAGTTAATTAAAGGCAGGAAAGTCTCAATCATACAGGTGCCCATAGTTATTAGCACACTAGTTGCTTGTTTCCCAGCTATTAAATATGGACAGCTAATTTATAGGCCCTCAGAATTTGATAAGTCCAAATCTTTGAAGCTAAACAAGGGAAACTTTGAGAAGCTAATGTGTCTGTCAAAGATATCAATAATTTGTTTGCAATAGTGGACATCACAGGCTAGAATATATTGTTACGACAGCGGAAGTCACGTGACGCTGGTAACACGTCATGAGGTTCTCGAAGGATTTTGACTTTTCCTGGCAACTCTAGTCTGTTCTAGGCGCCCTCTTTTTTTGTATATAAGCTCGGCAAATAAAGCGGAGATAAAAATTGCAGATAGAGAGATAATAGAGTCAAGCGAGCAGTAGGCATTGTAATTAAATTGTGTGAATCACTGTGAATTATAGCATGTGTTTATAAAAGTAGTTAAGTTTAAAGTGGCTGGGGAAATT
>NW_013667738.1:11819-14903 GCF_000517525.1 Limulus polyphemus
AATTAAGAAAGGACTTGTATCGCTGAAGTTTCTCAGAGAGAATTTTTACGGGAAATTATCAAACAAGCAGATATGTAACAATATAAACAACATATACTACAATGTAATCCCTCTGTTATTGTAAAAACTGATGCATCAAACTATAGATTAGTCTATGAACCTACAGGGGGATGTTGGGCCAATCAAGAGCTTTATTAACATATAATTATTTGGAATTAAAAGCTGTCTTGTTAGGATTGCAATCTTTGTGTAAGTAAGTTAATGATACACATATTCTAATTCAACTAGAAAATGTAACAGCAGTTACATATATTAAAAATATTGGAGGTTTTCACAGCTTAAGTTGTAATAAAGTGGATGTAGAAATTTGGCTGTAGTGTATGAAAAATAATAAATGGTTGAGTGCTACTCACATACCAAGAGTGTCTAATGTTGAAGCAGATAAGGCCAGTCGTAAATTTAATAACAATATTGAATGGCAACAAGACCCAACAATGTTGAATTAAATAACTCAGAGATTTCATAAGTCATCTATTGACATATTTGCCTCTAGGATAAATAAACAAGTATTACTCTATGTGGCATGGCATGCTGACCCCAAAGCTATTGCAGTTGATGCGTTTTGTATGAATTGGAATGAATTTGACCCAGTTTATTGTTTTCCACCTTTCAGTTTGATGGGAAAAGTAATCAGCAAGCTGCAACATGACAATCAAGGGTCATTGTCATAGCTCGCAAGTGGCAAACTCAACCATGATATTCCAGAGTACAGCGACTTTTCCAGGCCAAACCTCTACAGCTGCCCAGAAGAAAGACATTACTGCAGCTATTTTCAGCTCTGGAAATACTTCAACACCTGTCAAGAAAGATAAAACTATTGGCCTGCTACTTATTAGCTAAAATACAAGATATCCCTCCCCATTCGTACACAACAAATTATTGAAAAATCTTAGAGAACAGCCATTAAAAAACATTATAATGTTTATATTCAGAAATGGACAGGTTATGCTACCAATTTTTCTTGTGATTTACTAAAACCAACAGTCGCTAATGTGCTTGACTTCTTGACCCATTTATTTAATTCAGGACTTGGATACTCCGCCCTTAACACAGCCTGTTCTGCTCTTTCTTCAGTGATCACCCTCAGAGATGAACCTACTGCATTAAGAGATCATTCACTTGTACAAAGGTTTATTAAAGCTGTCTTCCAGGACAGACTGAGCTTACCCGGATATAATGAAACTGGCGATATTAAAACAGTATTAAACTATTTAAAAACTTTATCCCCGCTTATAAATTGTCACTGAAGGACTTAACTATGAAATTGGTGACTTTGATTCTGTTCATCACAGGTACTAGATGCCAGACTGTGCCTTGATGGATATAGATCATATAATAATATAGCAAACAGCTATAAAGTGTTACATTGGGAAAATCGTTAAACAATCGGACTCTGAGGCAGAGCCGGATTAAGGGTCTATAAGTCCTGGAGCTGAAGATTTCCAATTGGCCTAATCACACTTTTTCATAATACAAGCAAATAAGGTAGCCATTCAGGCTTTAGATCTACCAAGCTATCATCGGATTAATAATATTTCATTAAATGGCAATACTTATTAACGACAACTAAACTGATAAGTTTCTACAGAAGACAAATTAGAAATAAATTTCAAGTTTTCATCACAGTCAGGCGCAGATGTAGAATATTTTTAAGGGCGGAGTTAAGCTTGTAAAAAGGGCACACATATAACAACAATAATATATTTGTGATATAACAATCTGAAACGGATGCAGAAGTGTTTCAGAGGAAATTCACTGGTTCGAGCAACAGTCAATGTTGAAAATATAGCTTTTCATAACGTACTTGTTTTAAATTTCGGAACATTATACTACTAAATGCTTTAATATTTTAGGGATAATATGTTGATATATCTTCGAAGTAACATAATTCTTACGTATTAGGGCAATTTGATGTTTGCATAATGATAATTTCGAAACAATGTTCATTGATATAAGGACACACGGTAATGTGTCGTGCAGCCAAAACAACCTGCAGGATGTACTGGTTGTTATTAACAGGAGTTATAATTTAACGATTTTCCACTTTCTATAGCGCAGACTCCGGTAATTCAAACTATCACATATTTTCCGTGAATATGTTCTACTGGACTCTTATTTCATAGACCAAATTTCAGATCAATCCATTAAGAAATACCCGAGATATAAAATCTTCAATTTTGATTGAAGTTCTTCCTTTTTTTTCTTTGAACAGAAAGCACCAAAATGCTGATTGAAGAACATGCTTAATTTTTATTACTTTTTTTCAAATTTGGTACGTTGATAGATCTTTTACATAATTAGGTGTCAGAAGATGTAGTCTAAATATAAGACACATGTGCCAAGTTATTCAACAAAAACAATTGAATTATGAACAAAATGTTTGCACACGACTACGCAAAAAGTCACGTGAGCTATCGGTCTACAATTTTTACTACAACTTCACCTAAGAGTAAAACAAACAGAGTTACCGTTTTTCATGGTGGATTTAATGATGCTTTTGAATACATAAGCCTACTGTCCTTCATACTGTTACGTCTCCGTTCGTTAGTTAATTTTCGTAAATTCGTTCCGACGAAACTTTAACGACACAAGTCCTTTCTTACATAAAACTAGTTTATTCTTTCTGAATATAACCAATAACAATTAACAATAACTTAATTAAATGTATAGAATTACAAACACAAAATTAGAATTCAACAAAGTCTCTTAATTTTACGGGACGTATCTTCTTCCGTACTGGTCTCTGTCTCGTTGGCTTCTGCTTCACGTGGGGTTCATCTGCTGCATCAGGAAATGTCCTATCATCGGTAACAGTCACATCAGTGGTAGTAACTTCATCAAGAGCTTCACCACTTCCTTTCTCAAAACTGAATGAGTTTCTTCTTCAAAGGTGGCTTTTTCAGGTGACACTTCTTCAGCAGCGTCATTTGTTCCTTTGTTCACTTCGTCCCAACTGAAATGTCCTGAACCATGTTAACGCCAAAGCCTGTTGACATGTATTGCATGTTCTGCACCATTCTTCCA
>NW_013667738.1:15903-19148 GCF_000517525.1 Limulus polyphemus
TTTACGATACACTTAATTCAACAGTCACTCTATAACAAACGCTATAACTCACAACGAACTTCTCACGTGCTCAACAATATTCTTACTCATTACCTTGCGTTGCTTATTGGCCGGTCTTATATATACAAGACTACCCCAATCTAGTAGTCTTCCGACATTTCATGATGGTTCGAGAAGGCAGTGGCGTGATACAAGCGTCACGTGACCTGCGTTGTCGTAACAATAGTATATTTGATGATGCTTCTGAACGCACAGGCCAACTGTCTTTTATTGTATATTTCATAATGCTTCCAAACACACAGCCTACTGTTTTTCATGGCATAATCGAAGATGATTCTCATCACACAAGTCTAATGTCTTTAATGTGTATTGTAATCAAATATGACAATGTCATACTGTAACAGGCAGTGCCCTTAGAGTTAGTTGTTGGAGTTTCGACTGTACTGCCGATTACACGAAATTTATTTAACACTTAACAATCAATATAAACCAACTATTATAATATTGAACCAAAAATAATAACATCAGATTAATAACATGCATAACATTCTAACAAGAAGCTATAATATTTAAAACTAATTAATATACCAAATTTACAATATTACACCATTAGATTATAAAAGTCTCACTCAGATATTATACATTTCAATTAAGATATGATATTCAAATCGATTAATATATAATATATACAATAATACGCTAAAGCAAGTATAATAATCATATCCTACGATTACAGTTTCATTGTCCTGTCACTCACTGTTTATGATCCATTCATACAATGTCCACACTTTCTAATTGATACAGTGTTCTTGTGCCGATGGTATGCACAAAGAACTAAACCTAAACCTGAGAAATCCAATTGTCTATTTGGAAGACACCCATAGTTTTCCAAGTTCACGCAAGGGAGTCCGATCCACTCATTCAGTATTCGTGTCTTTTCTTTCCCCTTCATGTATATCTTGGAGTAACGTTCTCGTAGGTTTTGACATAAATTGATCAAGTCTCGAAAAGTGTGATCCCTGTCCTGTGTAATCTGATTCCATTTAAATAAGTCGTACACCAATTGACGTGCCGACGGTCCTCGTCACTTAGTATGTCTTTAGGATGTGTCAGTCCATCCGGTGTATGCATCTTTCAGCGCTAGTTCTTTAATAATATATATACTCTACTTATCCTTAAACCCTCAACCTCAATTATGGCTGACTTTGTTCTTCATTTCCTGTAATCACAGTACATAGTTAATCTGGTTCTTACCAACACTATCATACATAATCTCACTTTACCGATTTCACGACGTAACTCGTACATGACATGTTCTGTCTCGGTTCGGTCGTGCACTTAATCTGTGCACTCACTTGTATACCCCTCTCTAGTCACAGTCACACTGTTGTTGGTCGTTTTTATCTATTGCTGTACTAACAGTATTATCTCTCAAGCTGTTGTCGTTGACTACAAACTTTGTTGTCTCTCGTACTTTTATTATACCTATTACTTTTGCCTGTCAATTTTGTCTGCTACATTGATTTAATAAACAGCTAACCTCAACAATTGGTTAAATCAATTTACTTTTGTGACCATCTATACAATCAGTCTACGACCTAATTAGATGGGACCTAGTCATTCAGTTAGACTACTTCAGTAGCCTCTAAGTAAGACAAGCTTCATTGCCTGGTGTTGTTCTTTTGTTCCTTTTTGATTTACACAACCCACCTATTGTTAGTAACTTTATTAAAGCCAATTTGTCTCGTTTTATATAGAATGTTATGCTTACTAGTACAACTACTAAGCATAAGGTTATTAACACTGAATTAAAAATTTTCCACTTATCTAACCTCCGTCTTTCAGTTGTAGCTCGTAAATTATCTACATGCTCTTGAAATTCTTTAAAACTTAATCCTGAGTTTTTATGAGGTACATTTTGAGTTTCTTCTAATATCTCTGTTAAAAGCAACAGATATGATGTTTAAATTGTATAGAATTATGTCTTTATCATTATTTTTAAATTACTCTTTGGCTTTAACTATAGAAAACGAGAAACCATACATTGCTGTTTCAAGTGATCAGCATACATATTTAGAAATGACAGAGGAAGATATGTTAGATGTACAGAAGGACCTATCAGAGTATGTGATCATAATTCAGGAATTTATTCAGTAACTATTGTGACTTGTAATATTTACGGGAATTAAGAATAGAATTACTGAATTATACGAGAAAAGAATAATTATTCCTAAACCATTCTTTTTTTATAAGACCAGGACCACAGGTACTTGGTTATTTAATGTAAAAGATGAACTTACTTTATCACTAGTATGTCCAAAATCAAATGATTATCAAACTCCAGTAGTTAAATTAAGAGATAATGTTTACCCGAGGTTAGCAAGAAATTGTTCAGCTCATGGTCAAGGTATTACCTTGTCCTCAAGTTTTAGGAGTGAAACTAAATATGTGGGAGCTCAAATAATAATTCAGAGTATAAATGTAGAAGTAGATATTAAGGAATTAAGGGTACCTCTATAAACATCTTTAAACTATCCCTAATTGCAGCTGTCTTTACATCAGCCCACGTGTAATACATGTAAATCTGATTACTATGAGTATGGATCACAAACTGTAAATGTGGAGGAAATTTCCTTTCAATTTTATTTAATACTCTTTATAACTTACTCGGGGGTAAAAAGTATGAACTCAACTTTCTATCTGCAGCTACATACAATGCTTGTACTAACCTAGCTAACTCTGCCCTGCTACTTCCTACAGTAAAAGATAATTATTGTAGATTATTCTGAATCCTAGTGTTAAAAACTTACATTTCAATTCCCGCTTTATGTAACTCATTCTATCTGACTCTAGTGTGTATCAATGCAATAGTAATGTTTACTAAAGCATTAGATACTTTCCTAATTACTTGGTCATGAAATTCAATTGTCTGGTTTAATGAATTCATTATAGTTGACTGTTCACCTATTAAATGAACTATTTTCTTAGATACCTGTCTCTGTTGTTCTATCTTTTCGTTTAATTCACGTAAGTCGCCGGTGGTGGCGGTTCCGAATAAATATTTCAAAACGCTTCCACTCGCATTTATTAAACCTCGTTTCTGTCGAGTTCTGTCTGAGATTAATATGCTGTCTTAAATATCTTTTAATTCTAGTAACATGTTACCTATCCCGTCATGATATTGTTATCTATCTGCTTGTTTGTTAATTTCCGGTATAAATTCTTTCCGAGGAACTTCAGCGATT
>NW_013667738.1:19514-26697 GCF_000517525.1 Limulus polyphemus
TACTGTTCGCTTGACGCAATTATCTATCACTTCAATATCTATCTATTTCTCTTCAAACAATCCTCCCGTAGGCTTATCTGCCAGGCTTATATACTAAAAAAGGGGGCGTCCCGAACGCACTAGGAAATTCATAATCATTCGAGAAACTCATCACGTGTTACCAGCGTCACGTGACTTCCGCTGGCGTAACAATATTATCTAATTAAAGTTTTATAATTTTCAAATAGGCCTTCTTGTAAGATTCTTGCTAACTGTAAGATAGGTATTCCCTGATATATCATGTGATGTAACGTCCTATCTTCTGAGCTTCCTAAATCAAAACTAAAGCGAGTATTCATGTCAAATGAATTCTAGAAAATTACCAACTCTTTTTGTAAATCTACTAATAACCGAACATACTGCAGAACATATATGCTTGTGTCGTCACTGGGGTTCTAGGGGTGTTATCCTCAGTTACTGGAGCACTATCTTGACTATCGCCTCTAGTAACTGGGATATCTCCTGTTCTTATTTTTTCATCACCTAGTACAATACTGTCATCCTCTTCTGACTCTGGAGTTTCTGCTTCTGTCTCTAGTATTTCTTCATCGTCATCAAAAGATAAATCAAACTCACCTACGTCGTTAGTATGTTCTTATCTTGATTCTGTTCCTTTGTTTCATCCACTACACACTCATATTGATAAGGTATATAACCTTTTACTTTCTTTAACCTATTAACATGTACTAACTGTTTACCTTTTCCATAGATCTCAAAATTAACTGGACTTGTTTGCTTAAGAACTCTCAAAGGACATTTCCATAACTTTTCCAGCTTTTTAGTGTTTCCTTTCTTAACGATCGGGGTGTATAACAATACTTTATCCCTTAGCTTTATGTTACTAGTTTGTGCCTTCTTGCTTCTCTCTCTACTTTCAACAGCTTTAATCAACTGCTCATTAGCTATCTCAAATGCTAACTGCATTTGCTGCAATAATCCTGCCTTGTGATCATAATCTACTGTATAATTCACTTTTCTAGGAACTAATATCTCTTGCATGGGTAGTATTACATCTCTACCATGTAACACAGAGAATGGGCTTTCCTGAGTAGACTCATTTTCAGCACTTCTATATGCTAATAACAACAAGGGAACCTGTTCATCCGAAGTTTTTATCTTTCTCACAGTATTGAGAGATCATTTCTAACAAAGTTCTATTAAACCATTAGCAACTGGGTGATAAGCTGTAGTCTCAATTTTCCTTACACCTAGTAACTCGCAAATTTACTTCATTAACCTAGAAACGAAGTTACTACCTCTATCTGTAAGTAAATACTGTGGTATGCCATGTCTAGCTATTATGTCATTCGCAAAGGCTTTGGCGATTGTTTCTGCTTTCTGATCAGGTAAGCATTCTGCCTCAGGAAACCTAGTGAGGTAGTCTGCAACTACTAACACATATTTTTTCCTGCATAGCATGTAGGCAATGGGCCTAATATATCTATAGCTACTAACTGAAAAGGTGTCGTTTGACTCAGCATTCTTTGTAAGGGAAAGTTCTTAAAGTGTGGGCTTGCTTTTTGTTTTTGACATTCTATGCATGAGTCATAGTAATCCTTAATATCTTTCTTCATGTTTAGCCAACCAAATGTTTTACTTATCGTACTGTATGTTTTCGCAAAAGCTAGGTGTGCTGCAAATGACGTGTAGTGATATGTTTCATAACTTTAATTTTTAAGTTATGTGGTACAACTATTTGGAATGATCTGTTATCCTTAACCCTTTTACATAATATATTTGAATCTAATGTGTACTCTGTACCTTCTCCTTGTAATACTTTGTTTTATAAGGCATTTAATAACTTATCTCTCTTTTGATCACTAATCACTTGATTTAAGTCCCAAACTACTTCTAACTTGTCTTCATTTTCTGCTTTTACCTCTCTTACCTCTCTCAATTGTCTGTTTTTCTTTAATTTCTGTATTTTCTACTCTAATTCTACTCAGAGCATCGACATTATAATGCCTTGTACCTGGTCTATGCACTATTTCAGAATCGTAATCCTGTAGTAATAATGACCATCTCGCTAACCTAGAGGAGGGATGTTTTAATATCATTAACCATTTTAACAGTACATGATCTGTAATGATAGTGAACTTCCTACCATAGAGATAACAACGGAATGTTTTGTTTCCATACATTACGGCTAAGCATTCCTGTTCTGTAACTGAATAATTTATATTGGGGGTCAATTTGAAAATGCCACAATAAGAAAAAAAATTCATATGGGTGTGAAGAGCGAAAAACGTTCCGTGACTCACAATTGAGTCGTCTGACACTTAAAGGTAAGAAAAATTTGAATTTGTTCTATTTATACCTAATATTGTAAATTTAAAGCCGTATTACTAATTAAACTCCTATTTTTTGGTAAATTTCTAAATTTTACATTATATTATTATACCCTTTCAACATTTATTTTTATATTAAGGGGACATCAAATGTTTTGAGCTGTCGATGTGGGGCATGGAGCAAAAAAAGGGTTAAGAACCACTGATCTAGCTAGTCTAGAGGAGGGATCTTTTAATGTCATTAACAATTTTACCGGTGCATGATCTGTAATAATAGTGAACTTTCTACCGTACAGATAACAACGGAAAGTTTTAATTCCGTGTACTACAGCCAATCTTTCTTGTTCTGTGACTGAGTAATTTATTTCAGCTTTTTCTAACTGTCTACTTTGATAAGCTATAGGATGTTCCTTTCCATTTTCATCTAACTATGATGATACTGCACCTATAGCATAACTCAAAGCATCTGTGCTTAGGATAAACTCTTTACTGAAATCTGGGTAACTTAGAATTGGTGCTTTTAATAAAGCATCTCTTAATTTCTCGAATGCTTCCTGCCTTTTTATCTGTCCACTGAAATGTTATTTATTTCTTAGTTAGTTCAGTAAAAGGTTTTGTGAATAATGCAAAAGGTGGTACAAATCTTCTATAAAATCCTAAAAACGCACGAACATCTTTCACTGTTTTAGGCACTGGATAATTTTTACAAACCTCTAAATTTTTAGGGTCAGGTTTTACACCATCTGTGGATACCAAATGACCTAAGTATTCTACTTCTTTCCTCAAAAATTGACATTTGCTTGGTTTAAGCTTTAAATTTGCTTTCCGTAATATATCAAATACATGAGTTAACCTTTCTAAATGTTCTTCAAACATGCAGCGAACACTATAACGTAGTCTAAATAACAAAAACATTCCGAATTTTGCAAGCCTGGTAATACAACATCCATTAACATCTGGAATGTTTAAGGAGCATTGCATAAGCCAAAAGGCATTATGTTAAACTGATATTTACCTGAAGGTAACACAAAGCAGTTTTAGCTTTAGCTTTTATCTCTACCTGCCAATATTCACTTTGTAAATCCATAGATGAAAAGTACTTACTTTTACCTAACCTATCTAATATTTCTTGGATATTAGTTAATGGGTAGATGTCTTTGACTGTTACTCCGTTCATTTTCTGAAAATCCACATGGAACATTAATTTTATGTCCTTCTTAGAGACTAACACAAATGGAGATACATATGTACTAGTACTGTCCTCTATTACTCCTTGTTGCAGCATCTCTTTTATACATTATTTTAATTCAACCCTGTGTTTTTCTGGCATTCTATATGGTTTCTGTGCTATGGGCTTATTGTCATTCAACACAATATTGTGTTTAACTGTATTTGTGCAACCATTAGGGTCATTTTCTCCTACAAGTATATCTCTATACTCTTCTAACAATGTCATCAAACTTTGTTTATGTTTTTTTCTACATTTCTTAACATAGAATCTCAATCTACTTTTCTTTGTTGTTTCTGTTTCTTAACATTATTAACATTATGCTGTCCTACTACAGATAATTGTTCTTTACTACTAGCCTTACCTACCACAATATGCTTAGGTAGTATTACTTTTTCATCATTTACATTGAACACTTTTATAGGCACTGTGTCTCTCTTGGATACTTTACTAATACAAGCAGCTATATAAACTCCTGCTTCTTCTATCTCAATAGGTTCAACTAACACTTCTTCATTGTACTTAAAGTCATTTACTTTAGCTTCAACAATAAATTGACTTCTCGCACGCACTTCACTTACTTTAACTAGTCTTACAGGTACTCATTCTTTCGAACACTCCTGTTGGAATGCTCTGTTGTTTATGTTAGGCATAAGTGTATAGTCATCTGAAGGGTCTGAATTACTAATTCCCTGTTTTAAAGTCTTATTTACTAACTTATTCTGCCTTTCTTTATTTTCACTTCTTTATTATTTGTTATCTTACTACTACTATCACTATCACTTCTGCTGGGCTTGGAGTTTTTCTGCTTATTCTTGCTCACTGGATTTCTTTTTGAACATTTATTATTCTTAATTCTCCAACTTTGTCATGCATCGCTACACTTTAGGAGATCAGTGCTTTTGTCATCTGACTGCTGATCCTTAGCCTTGCTAATGCTAGCATTAGGCATCTGACTATTAGCTTTAGTTAGTGGGAATGAATCATTTGTCTTAACTGTTGTACATGAGTCTGAAGGTTCAAATCCTTCAAGATTTAAGATCTCTGTTTCTACGTGCAGATTACCCAAAGTACAAAATATTTCAGTGTCATAAGCCCTTAAGAAACCTTGCCCTATGATACTATCTGTTTCTAAATCTATCTGCTTACAGATGTAAAATGAGTCTTCTAGCTCTAACTTTCCTATTTTCATATGCACACTATATTTACCTAGTATTTTAATAGGATGACCTGCTAGAGAAGTTAAAATACTTCTGAAAACTTCTTTCCAAGCATTATCTAACAATGTCAGATTTTTATCTACTTGTTCTGCACTTAGTAGTGAAGACTGAAACCTGTATCAACCAATAACTGTCATACTAACAATGTCGGATTTTTATCTACTAGTTCTGCACTTAGTAGTGAAGATCAAACACCTGTATCAACCAATAACTGTCATACTAACAATGTCGGATTTTTATCTACTAGTTCTGCACTTAGTAGTGAAGACCAAACACCTGTATCAACCAATAACTGTCATACTAACAATGTCGGATTTTTATCTACTAGTTCTGCACTTAGTAGTGAAGACCAAACACATGTATCAACCAATAACTGTCATACTAACAATGTCGGATTTTTATCTACTAGTTCTGCACTTAGTAGTGAAGACCAAACACATGTATCAACCAATAACCGTAATATTATACTTTCTATTTGTACTATAACTATTGGTCTTATTCCAAACTGCCGGAACTACCTCTAATTTTACTCTGTAATCGCAGTATGGATTACGTTTTTTGATTCTATAGCAAACGTAGGGCTACCATTACTTTCGGGGAATTTGCTGTGTAAGCTCCAGCTTTTGGGGCTTTTCTGTTTTCTGCCTTTTGATGGCAGCAGCAATCTCAGGCTATTTGGATATTGATACTACAAATAAAACAAGCTACTTGTTCATTTCATTTCTGTTTCTGAAAACAGTTTTTTGCTATGTGATCAACTTTATCACAGTTAAAACACTGGAAGCCGTTAGGCTTACTTTGCATGTTTTGTTAATTTGTTTTACTAGATTTATTACTGCTTACTACATTTACAGCAGAGTGCTTAGATCTGTATATCTGCTTCTCTTGTAGCTCTTTTTGAGTAGCTACTTCAGTCAAATCAAGCAAAGTTGCTTGGGGTATATTTGCCTCATTTACATGACTTTGAGCTGCATTACTGTACAAACCTTGCTCATAGTCAAATTTAAAAGTATCTTGTATCATTAACTAACTTGGGTGTGCGTAGGCTCTGTGTAATCTATTTCCTAACTCCTTCAACTTATGTCCAAATACTCCAACAGATTCACCTCAATGCTGAGTTAAGTTGGTGTTTCTCACGTTCTATATTCCTCTATTAACCTATGCCCTAGATACTGAAAATCTGTGGTTTCATGAAGCTCACTATAAGCCCTATAAGCCTTTCTCATGATATTCTTAATCTCAAAATGTCTGCCTTTTGGGCATCTGTCCAACCTGATATTATGGCAGCTTCATTTAAAGCACTAATAAAGCCCTCAAAATCTTCGTCAAGTCTATCATGATACAATGGTATATCACTTGTTAAGTGTGTAGCACCACATGGGCCTACTTGTGGGGGTTGTTCTGCCACAGCTTCATAGTTACTTACTTGCTAGATATTTTTAACTTACACTACTTATAGAACTTTCGGCTGACTTTCTAACTTTTACTCTTTTCTTTACTCTAATCAACCTGTCATTAGTTACTACAAAATTCCTGACGACTGCAACAGTTGTAAAGGGCAGTGCCCTTAGGGCTAGTCATTGGAGCTTCGTCTGTATGGCTGATTACACCAGATTTATTTAATTAAGGAATGCAGTGATTAGTGGAGTTCAGAAGTCACTAACTCGAGGAGATTTATGGTTAGACTAAAGAAATGGATTCTGAGGCTGATAATTAACAAAATACATCAAGTTTATTTAAATTCTTTCACATAATATACACCTTTTAATAACAGCAATTACATACTTTAATCATCCATTAATTTTTAATAAACTACTTTTAAGTTAAACAACATTGATAATTACAACTTACATATAAAATATTTCATTCTTTTAACTCTCTCAAAACGGGCTCAGTCAATTTGACTGACCATGTGACCTTTTGTACTCATTTAACCCTATTGGCATGGGTATCCTTTACTGCGCATGACACAAGGTTTTTAGTGTCTTAGATTCAAAATTTTATTAAACTACTTTTTGTTTAAGTTATACCAATTAGAATAAAATAAAACCTTAGCTAATAATCCATATTTTAGTAGTATACAAGTTTTAAGTTTTAGTTCTAAAATGATCTATAAAAAAATCCTGAATTTACACTAGTGTAACACACATGACAAATTTTGTCTTAGCGCGTCATCATCCCTATTTTATCGATCGCCCCTCGAAAATGTACGAAATTAAACGAAAATGCTCTTTATAAAATCATTATTGCTCAAACAGACCACAATTTTTATGGCCTTAAATTTTGTTTTGTTACAGAGCTATCAAAGAGAAAATCAGACACACACACCTGACACATCCTTTCTTTCACAATTGGTTGATAGTTCTCTCTTACATTTCATTATACATTATTTATAACCAATAGAAAGT
>NW_013667738.1:27697-49274 GCF_000517525.1 Limulus polyphemus
GTCTCATCCTCTCTTTCACAATTCGTTGATAGTTCTCTCTTACTTTTCATTATATATTACCTATAACCAATAGAAAGTCAAGGTTTTCATCTATCAAATGGCGTATTGTATAACGTTGTGTTCTGAACAGATAACCATCAATTTCACTCGGAGTAGCAGCATCGTTCCCGTGGGAAAGTTAACGACTAGCTTGGATGAATTTGTAACGGCTCTTGTCGCATACTTAGAAAACCAGGAAAATTTTTAGAAGTAAGTGAATTTGTCCTGTTTGTGCATGTTATTATTCTATATTCTTTGGTGTATTATTTAATTAAATAAAAATTGTTAAGTGATTTACTATAATCATGAAAAAAAAATCAGGCTTAACTCTCCTCGACAATCGAGGGCAAAAAAAAAATGAAGATTGGGTAAGTACTTTATTTCTTGTTTTTCATATTTATTCTTTATTTATTATTATAAAAGTAACTAAAATTAAAAGTACGGATCTTTTTAAGTTATTTAAGACTAGAATAGGTAGAATAAGTAATAATAATAATAATATAATTAAAATTGTTCACGAAGCACGCACACGAGCAGCTCATGGGTAATGTAATTCGATAATGTAACGTGAGCTGCACGTTCTCCGAGTGAATTACAACTTATAATGGCATGGATTGCAGTTAATCACGATTCAAGGGGCAATAAAACAATAAAATTTAATTATAAATAGATGCATAATGTTACGAACTTAGAGCTATTTAGGATAAACTAATGTAGTTTCAAGTTACAATTTGAAGTCATACTAGAAAGAAAAGAAGGTTAATTTTTGGGGTAGTTACGAGGTCGGTCGAATTGACCGATCCCATTTTGAGATTAGGGTAGAGAAAATAACATATAAACTATAAGGATTTAGTGAAAAAAACGTTTGAAATGCATTTAGAAGGTTTTAGGGATTACACAAAGGAAATTTGAGATTTTTGAGATGGCAAAAAGTATTTTTAATTTTAACATGAAAATTGCTTTGCACATGGACTGTTCAAAACAAATACTCAATATAACTGAGAGATTGCCAAAGTTCGTGAAGATATGCCCAATATATAGAGAGTTATAAGTATTAGATTTATGTCAACTTTAAAAAGAGTACAGAAGGTCACGTGACTCGGTCCCAGGGACCGAGCCCTTGTCGAAAGAGTTAAAGTCTTTATACATTTAATACTTATAACTCTCAATATAGTGTGTATATCTTCACGAAATTTGGCAGTCTTTCAGTTAACATTACTAGTCTTCCACACACAGAAAATTTTATTTTTAGTGAAGTATTTTGAATAAAATAAAATAAATATTTGACCATGAATATATTGAGTATTTGTTTTGAATAGTCCGTGTGCAAAGTAATTTTCATCTTAAAGTTAAAAATACTTTTTCTCATTTCAAAAATCTCAAATTTTCTGTGTGTAATCCCTAAAACCTCCTAAATTCATTTCAAACATTTTTTAGTAAAACTTTATAGTTTATCTGTTATTTTCTTTACCCTATCTCAAAATGGGAATGCTCAATCCGACCAACCTCACAACCACCAAAAACAAATATTGAAAAAACCTAAATTACCCTTTTTTCTTTCTAGGATAATTTCAAATGATAACATGAAACTACATTCATTTATACTAAGTAGCTCTAAGTTAGTAATATTATACATCTATTTATAATTAAAATTTTGTTGTTTTATTGTCCTTTGAACCATGTCTAACTACTATCCACACGTAAAAAGTTGTAAATCCCTTGGAGAACATGCAGGTCACATTGTGTTACTGAATTACATTGCCCACAAACTGTTACAAATTGCTTTTATGCATGCCTCATGAACTATTTTAAATATATTATTATTATTATTACTTATTTTACCTAATTTAATCTTAAATAACTTAAAATGATCCATAATTTGAGATTTTAGTTATATTTATAATAATAAGTAAAGAATATATATGAAAAACAAGAAATAAGGTACATACCCAATATTCTTTTTTCTTACTCTCAATTGTCAATGACAGTTAAGCTTAATTTTATAGTACTAATAGTATTGCATTTAATAATTTTATTTAATTAAATAATTCACCAAAGAACATAAACTAATAACATGCAAAAAGTAGACACATTCCCCTACCTCTCAAAATTTTAAAATCTGGCTTTCTAACTATGCAACAAGAGCTGTTACGAATTCATCCAAGCTAGTCGTTAACTTTCCCATGTGAATGATTTTGCTACTCTGATTGAAATTGAATTCTAGCTGTTCAGAACATAATATTACATAATACGTCATTTGATAGATGTAAACCTTGACTTTCTATTGGTTATAGGTAATATATAATGAAACACAAGAGAGAACAATCAATGTATTCTGAAAAAGAGGATGTGACAGGTGGGTGTGGCAGAAGGGGTCTGATTTTCTATTCGATAGCTCTGTAACCAAACAAAATTGACGACTATAAAAATTATGGTTTGTCTGAGCAATAAGGATTTTATAGAGAGTAATTTACGTTTAATCTCGTACTTTTTTGAGAGGTGGTGGATAAAATAGGGATGATGACATGCTAAGAGAAAATGTGTTATGTTGTGGAAGTTCAGGATTTTTTTATATATTGCCTTGTAGAATTAAGAACTTAAAACTTTTATACTATTGAAATATGAATTATTAGCTGAGAATTTATACTATTCTAATTGGTATAACATAAACTATAAGTAGTTTAATAACAATTTGAATGTAAGACACTAAAACCTTGTGTCATGCATAGTAAAGGATACCTGGGGTGATAGGGTTAACTTCCTTCATATGATTGATATTCTGTCTTATCCAAACCACATTGATTGAACAAGAGAAATAGCTATTTTACTTACATCAAAGTTGAGCTGGTGTGTTGCTGTAGATTGGATATCTTCATATTCATGGTGGTCAAGAACTTGATATCTTCTGGAGAACTGTTGTCAGCTCTGAAAAAAAACCTCAATTCGTCCTGGATAACTTACTAGCCCCTGGGGATCTTTTATTCTGGACTGAAGAATTGATTTTCAGCTCCAGAGATGAGTTTTTTCTCTGTATCCTTTAATTTTCAAAATAGTATTCTTAAGTACCCATAAGTAGTTCTTACACTTCATTGGCTAATTTCTGCAACTCATTGGGCATTTCCAAAACAAGAACTAAAACTCTCAAGTAATTGGTTACTGTGATGATGAGTGGTTCGGTTCCTTCTCACTTGTGCTACTACTCTAGTGTGTAGTAACGAATCCTACATCAAAGTGCCAATTTTAGATGCTATCATAAACTTTTTGTTAGCCTTTACTGTACTACTAGATTGGTGTCAGTAACTTATCATTGTTAAACTCGTTTTTCTCAGTGTTTTCACTGTAGCTTCGTTTTTTATAACTCGTAACTCGTGATTCTCAATACTAACTAACCAGCTAACTATGTTTCTCCTAGTTCTTGACCTAATTCCATAATATAAGCATACTCAATTTCTTCATGTATGTATAGCACACCCAGAAACCTAAATTTGTTTCGTTTCTTTCTTAAGATCTTAAACACAAAAAATACTGAAACAATTGTAAAATTCACTTAAAAACATCCAGTTGCTTCAATAGCTCCACATTTTCGCCACCTGGAGACACGTTGTTAGGGGCGCATTGCTAGGCCACTATGAGATGCAGCTATAATGGAAAATTATGTACTGTTGCGTCAGCGAGGTCACGTGACTAGTGTCACGCCACGTTTCTAGAACTATCTTGTCCCTTCGTGAATGCCCTAGCATTTACTAGATATATGTTTGTCTGGTATATATATAAGACGCTCACAACGTGACAAGTGTGTGTAGGTAGTGAGTAATTGAACTGCAGTCAGGAAGTATTGTTGAAGTTAACGTTCGTTGTTATAGCGTTTGTTATAGAGCGACTGTTGAAAATAAGTGTATCGGTAAAGTTATATTCAGAAAAAATAAACCAGTTTTATTAAGAAAGGACTTGTGTCGCTAAAGTTTCGTGGGAACGAAGTTACGGAAAATTAATTAACGACTGGAGGCGTAACAATACATTTGACAAGGTGCCACATAAATGGCTTGTAAAAAATTATCTCTATAGGTGTGGGAGATAAGTTAGCAAATTAGGTACAAGAGTGGCTGGATGGAACAAATGAAATTCAGTCAAACTGGATTAATGTCATAAGTGAGGTACCTCAGAGCTACTGTTTAGGATCTTTGCTCTTTTTCATTTACAGCATTGACATAGATGAAGGAATAGTCAATAAGTAATTAAATTTGCAGATGGTATTAAGATCTTGGTGTTGCTAGCTGAAGAGGATGCTGGTGACTTGCAAAAGGATTTGGATCATTTACTGAGTTTTAATTATAATAAATGCAAAATAATGCATGTGGGTTATTACAATTTGAATTATAAATATTGTTACGACAGCGGAAGTCACGTGACCTAGTAACACGTCATGATATTCTCGTAGGTTCGTGAATGCACGAGTGTTTACTGGATGTGCGGTATTCTTGTATATAAGACCGCCATGAAGTGACGGCAACAATGGAATTGAATTTCAGACAGAGATAGAGACGGACAATTGAATCAAACGCGTGAATCGTTCGTTGTGAATTATAGTGGTAGTTATAGCGTGACTGTGGAAATTAAGTGTATTGCAAAATTGTATTGAGAAAGAATAAACTAGTTTTATTTAAGGAAGGACTTGTATTGCTGAAGTTTTTCGTAAAGAATTTCTACGGAAAATTAACAAACGAACACAGAGACGTAAGAATATTATTTGGATGGGAATAACCTGAACAGTGTTATGAAGGAAAGGGATCTTGGTGTAAGAGTTGATCAGTCTCTAAAGCCATCCAAGTAGTGTGCTGTTACTAGTGATTTGTAGGGCAAATAGGATTTTAGGTTGTATCTACAGAAATATTGAATAGAAGTCGAAAGAGTCTATACTTGCATTGTACAGGCCACTGGTTAGGCCACTTTTGGAGTATTGTATTCAGTCTTGGGCTTCTTACCTTAGGAAGGACATTGAATTGCTGGAAAGTGCTTAGAGGAGGATCACTAAAATGTTGTGTGGGATGGAAGGGTTATCATATGATGAGAGATTAAGACCTTTAAAATTCTTTTCTCTTGAAAAAAGAAGAGTGAGAGTTGATATGATTGAGAGATTTAAGATTTTAACGGAAATTGATAGTGTTGATGCATCATCTTTTTTCATACTTAATGACAAAAATAGTTGGAGTAGAGGACAAAAAAATAAATGTTGGTAAGGTAGGAGTCATCTTCAGTTTAGACAGTTTTATTATTCTAACAGGATTGTTGACCATTGGAATGAGTTACCTTTGGATGTTGTGGAGGCGGTAAATTTAAGTGAGTTTAAGAGAAAGCTTGATAACTATATGAATGATAAGGGCTGGCCTTAAGATTTTTATTTTATTTCTTAAATTTATTTATTTGATAGTTTTAGCGTAGGTTAGAGGATGGGACAGCCGAAATGGAGCAATATGTCCCTTTTTGTCCTTAAACATTATGTTATGTTAAATAATGCCAAGTCCAGCAGAGGGCGAAATGTTGCATTATTTTCAATATTAAGACCACAAAACAAAATAAGGAATTATTCTAGGACAACTGGTAGTGGTATAGTTTGATGTCGGTGAGTTAAGTTACACTTTACAGAATTCACTACTGAATTAATTGCAAAACTACATATAATTTGATATTTTAAATCCATTACATCTAACGATATAATAGAAAACATGCAATTTTGCAAAGTAACATAAATAACGAAATTCACGTAAAGTGTTTTTCATATGTGTTTAGTTACAACTTATCCTAATAGTAATACTAGTAATAGTACTAGTAGTAATACTAATACTAACACAGTGTTAATATTATTAACAGTATTTCTATTAGTAATAAAAACATTCCATGTTGACTGAAGCAACCAATAAAAAGTTATGAAAGTAAAGCTTGAGTTAGCATTATAACTATAACAGTATAAGTGAGCGTTCCTTTTGTAAAACATAAAAGTTGCATTCGTGAAGAAAGAAAATCCACAATTTCTCTCCTCCCATAATAATTTAAAGTAATGTAACATAAAACTTGCAAAGGATGTGAACCATAAGTGGCATTTGATTTAGTTTTTCATTAGGTCAAGACAATTCTTTTACACACACACTAGAGAAAAGTAAAAATTTAAACCCAACATTTATATCTCAGGAAATCATAATTTCCCCCTTAAACTTTTGCAAAGTGTGGGCATCCACTACTTCTGATTAGATCGCATTTAATAAGCCAATGACCCTATTAAAAAAATAAAGTTGTTTCAGGTGGAACCTAGCTTGTCATATTGCTTCCATGGATAATCTTATAACCTTCAATAATATTATCTCTTATCCTTCTTTTCTCAAGAAAATATTTGAGAGATTGTAACTGTTCTTGTAGAATAATTTTTTTATCCCTGGAATCATCCCAGTAGAACTCCTCTGAACCTTTTTTCAGTAATTCAGTATCCTTTCTTAGATAAGACCAAAACTGTACACAGTATTCCAGGTGATTCATAACTAGTGATATGCATAGAGAGAGAATTATGTCTTTGACTTGCAGTGGTTTGTGTATATATATATTGGGGCTGGAATCTTGTCCCATTCCTCAAATTGTGGCCATTTTTATTACAAATCAAGAATATTTCTTAAAAGGCTGATTATTTTTCATCACAACTTTTCTCTAATTATTAACAAAAACATTAAACTCAGTTGCCATAACTACATGTTGTACCGTAATGGAATAAAACAAAACTCTGCTACAATCAGGATGAAACAAATAAAATTTTTTATTAAAATACAACAAAAATCACAAATAAAACTTTCAAACAACCACAAATTTTATCACTTCCACAAACACATTTAGTAAACCTGGGCCTGGCCAGGACTAGGTACATACGTTAATAAACAATACAGAATAACCAGACTGTTGTTTTAGATATGTGCCAGTAAGCACAGAGTATCAGTTTTATAATTAATAGAGCTGTTATTTAAATATGAATAGTTGGACTATACATTTTTCCCAATTTTCAAACTTCTTGCACTAGAATTTTCCCCATTTTGAAAATGGGTCCTTTTCCCAATTAATTATTGACTTGTACTCAATGTATCTATAAACACACTCAGAAATTCTGTTAGCTTTAGTACTAGCAGCAAAACACTGCTTTGATAGGTTGAGTGACTTATCCACCAATGTGCAAATATTAATTTCTTCAGTCATGCTATTGTGCAATATCATATCTATGTTAAACATGATCTAAATTATAATTAGAGAGGTTAATATTTATGGCTTTATGCAACATGTCTCCACCACACAATCTCAACATGGCCAATTTTGACATCAGAAAAACTGAAAACTGTAATATCGCTGCTTGGAACCTGTAAAAACATATATTTGTACCAAATCCCATGTAAATTGGTTGAAATATGGCAGAGTAATTGTCAAAAAAGACAAATTATGCTTTTTGTGGCATCTTGACACTTTAGAATTACTAAGAATGGACAGGTCCATCATTTTTATTTGTTAATGTGTTGGACCTGTAGAAAAGTATCTTTGGACCAAATCTCATGTAAATTGGTCAAAATATCGCTGAGTAATTGACCAATAACTTCAAAATTTATGCTCTTTTTTTTGTGAGCTCTGACCCTTCCTACAGTGATTAAAAATGGGCAAATTCAACTTTTTTGATTGCTATAAATATGACTGCACGGGATCCTAAATTATACATTGTTGAGTGGTTTGGCCCCATAAAATCATTAAAAAGGCTTAAATCTAATATTTGTCAAACTAATCAATTGACCCAAGTCATTCTATAATACCTTAACATTTTCACCACAGTCAGAAATACCCGAATGTTTAAACATTGGCAAACATTCTAATTACACTTCAATATCATTAATGTAAATATTGGAGTGCAAAGGCTAAAGTACTGAACCCTTAGTACAGTCTCATCTTCTTAACTGCCTCATCAAACTTTTTTGCCAATACTCTGAGCTTGGCTTCCCTGACCTCTTACTAAAACCACTTTCAAGGGTGTGGAATTTATGAAAAAACTTCTTGTCCAAGAGACATACAACTATTAAAATCTATCTCCCCTCTCCTTGTTCCACACACAATAGAAGATAATGTTTAGAGTTTCACTTTTATTCGTGTTTATATGGAACATGACATTTCTATCATACCTATTTTTCATATCACGTATGTTACCTATTTTTAATCATTTATTTGAGGATTACAATATTTTTCTACACTGTTTTCTTGATTTCTTTTCCAAGTATTACTTTCTAAATGTGTGTTTAAATGTAACATATTATGCTAAGAAGAAGAATTTGGTATTAAATGCAATGTTCTTTGCTGAAATTTTGAGTATTATAAGTGAAAAGTTAGTTTTATTTTGTCTGCTATTGTATTTTTTTGCTGATGTTTTGAATACTTCTCTTTTTATCAGATACTTCAAAGGAGAAATAAAGTGGAATAGCACAACCATGTTGAAGACAAAAAGTCAACTTCCTGTGAGTTTGCCCATATTTTATTCCAAACATGTAGATAAAGAGCAATAATGGGTTGAGAAAGTTATAGTTTATTAAAAGCTGGATGAGCTTTATTTATAGCAGATTTCTATATATTTTAAGGTCTGATGGTTTTTCACTTTTTGGTTAAGATTTATACCTAACTTGTAGTATAATTAAAATACAAGGGTTCTGATCATTGGCTTAAGGTGTTAATGTAATATTAAATGCTGGATGCAAGAGTTTAGTAAATAATTTAATAATATAATTGAAGAAATATTCTGAACAGTGCTTGTTCTGATATGTTTATTAATGTATTTGGGCATAGAAAATTACTTAAAACTTGTAATTTTGTGAATCATACCTTCGTTCTTTAGGGATGAATAAGGCATTTTGAAAGTGCTTGGGTTTTTATTTTGTGATTCTTCCAATTTTTGACCCTTTGTGACTTATTATTGTCTTGAACAGAAAAACTTGAATATTTACTTACTCACTTTTGCTGTTATACATTCTCTTATTGTAATTGCAACATAAAAGTTAACCTTTATTGCTAAATGAGTGAAATATAATTTTAACTGTAAAAATTTTCATTGTAAATGTATACTGTTCTTAGAATCTTTTCCAGTAGCTTAAATGTACAATATACTATTTATGTACTGTGGCTAATTGTAATCTTATTATTCTAATTCAATAGTATGAGCATGCAATACACTGTCTATTTAGTATGGATATTTATAGTGTCATTATAATTCAATAGTGTAAATGTACAATATACTATTTATGTACTGTGGCTAATTGTAATCTTATTATTCTAATTCAATAGTATGAACATACAATACACTGTCTATTTAGTATGGATATTTATAGTGTCATTATAATTCAATAGTGTAAATGTACAATACACTGTTTATGTAATATGGCTACTTGTAACTTTTTTATATTAATTCAGTAGTGTAAACATACAATATACTGTTTATGTAGTATGGACAGACAATACAGTATTTATCTAATATAGTTACTAGTAACTTTATTATCTTTACCTTTTTGAGACGGGTCACAGGTGAAAGGCCATGTCATCTCATTTGTTGGCTCGCATTCAAAATTTTATTGAACTACTATTTCATGAATTTATATCAATAAGTTTGATATCAAACTGTAGATTATAATTCAAATTTTAGAACTATACATTACTCAATCTGTTATTTTAAAAGTAAATATTAAAAACACAGATAAACATTGATTTTTGTGTGACACATGGTATGTTGAATGCAGCACTGGTTCATATTAAATGTTTGTGAAGTCAAAATACTAAGTTTTATAGTTTCATACAAATTAGAAACTTTAATTACAGATATTGAAAAGCTAGAATATAAAATAAGAAGGTTTTATCTTTTCAACTTACTAAGATATTGCTCATGTAATAAATCAAACACAGTGGCACCTCGCTCACCTCTTTCCATTTTTGAAAATGTTCCCTATTTTATATACACTTACTTCTATATATAACATGAATAACCAATCGGAAGCTCAGAATATCCCCTTAGTGGCTTTCTCAGCCATTTTAACTGGCTTGGCACCATTTATTTCTTTTGAATCAATATTTTAACGAGGTAGGGTGTGTCTTTAGTCTGCTCTAAATTTCATATTTTTTTAGATTAAAATACATTTTAGTTACTAAGCTTGATAAATTACAGTGTAATTCTATGGTATTATTGTAGTAATTTATGATTTTTTCGTTATTCAAATGTATATATAAAACATAAAAAAAAAATATTTTGTTTCCTAAACTCCATGTGCAAATTTTTAAAGACTTAGCAACCTATGTCAAGCAGCAACTGAGTACAAAGGTCATAACTAGAAGAGGTAATTGTTTGCTTTACTTCTTTAGTTACTGTTCTATGTTTCAAGAAAAATAATTTTAAGAACTTATTTCAAAATAGCAATAATCTATATACATATATAATGTATAATAATTGAAATGTGACTGTATTTTACAAAATACTAGTCTTCTAAAACATAGCCAAGATAAGTTACTTTGTACAGACCAAAGGTCAGTTTTATGTTATTTAATATGGTAACATGAGTGCACATGAGCCATGTCATTGTAACTTTTGTATTGTTAGCCTGGCACAGCTGAAAGGTTAATGTAATAAATATATAATATTATGAGATTTAAACTATTTAGTCTAAATATTTATGGTGGTTGCAAAATTGGTGAAATCTACTGAACCCGTACAGAGATTAATTACTGAAAATAACAGATAAAATATATTTTTTATAAGTTTTTTCTTAAGAAATGTTTGATAACTATCTGGACATTATAAAGATTTCACATGTGAAATTTCAAAATTTTCTGATCCATAAAAGTGTTTTTAATCATAAAATGAATATTACTTTAAATGATAGATAGGTAACATGCGAAAATAAAAAAAAGACATGAGAAAAACATTGCTTTACAAACTTTAAGACTTAATAAAAAAAGTTTGATATTTTGCATATGAAAGCATTATAATGTTTACTGATAATATGCCAAATTTCGTTAATATTCACTTAAGAATTTAAAAGTTATAGCATGAAAACTATAACAAGCACAAAATGGTTACATGGTCTGTCCGAGGTTCCGAGCTCCATGCTGAAAGAGTTAATTCAGTGCTATAAATGTACAATACACTGTTTATGTAGCATGGACAGACATTACCCTGTTTATGTACTACTATAGATCCAAACCAACCAGTTTGAATGATAGAGAGTGCTGAAGCATCTTTTTTCATCATCTTTTATAGAAAATACTGCAGTTGATATTCTAACTTGATTTCAAATTATTTCAGGTACAAGGAACTAATGACAGTAGCATCATTAGCAAGTTCTCCATGGCATCAAGGGGTTACTTCTGTGACAAGTTTCTCAAGTTTTTTGCTGCTAAGCATCAACATCGGTCACCGCTAATCAATCGGTGAAAACCTTTTATATGTAAATACTAATTTACTAATGTTAGTTAAACCACTACTTGTCTTAATTATATAAACAAGCAGGGTAGTAATTTTTATGTCTTATCATTCTTTATCCCTGTGCACCTGGGTGGGGTTCACAGTGTTCATGCCTGGGGTGTAAAATACTTTAAGAACGCTGCTTATAATTAATCAAAGTAGCATGTTTCATAGTGTTTACCGAATAATGTCGAGTTACCATTGTATGAATATCTTTAACAGAGCACCATTCAACATGGTATTATGTATGTATGTATATATATATATTTGTGTATATATAATGCCAAAGTTGTCAGTTATTCATAAATACCAGACATAATATATAAGGATATGAAAAAAACTGTATATACATATATAAACTGTTCATCTAAACAACACAAGATCTTTACATTACTAAAACTATTTTTTTTTATCATGAATTTGGGTTTCCAAAAATAATTCATGTAGGTTTCAAATATGAATTTTAGAATCAAAAAAATATATCAATTATAGTATAGAAGGTCCCAAAATTACTGTAATTTATCTGACTAAGCAATAAATTGGTTAGAAAAATTCCTTTAGACATTTAAGCAGGATTATGAAGTTTGCACACAAAGAGACTAGCAGACTAGGGAAGTCAGTATGGAGAGTTTCTCTCTGGGAGGTGCTAGCCCATTGGTATGAGACCAAATTGACACCCCTCATTTGGAATGTTACCTGGTAGTGTAGTACTGGAAAATCTGTTATGCTATGAACCAAGCCATTCTTGCTGGTTTAATCCAGCTTGTATGCCTTGAGACACAGGTCTGGGATGCTTCTTCCTTCACCTGATTATTATGGTAAGTATTTCTCCTATTTGGCTGCACAAGAATTCTGGTCCACTGTATTTTCTGCATATTGTAAAATGTGACTAAAAGAGGGTCAGGTAGTTGGCCAACAACTAAACCCACTCCACCACTATGAACTGGGAGATGATCAGTGGGAGGGTGACTGTGACACCCAACAAGAATAAAAGAAACATCTTTTGAAGGGTGGCACTCAAGTGGAGCATAACTGGCTATCCAGAAGATGAACATTTATTAAAAGGTAGAAATTATCAATAGAAACCAAGCTAAGAATGCTACCTTGTTATGTATATCTGATTCTGACATATAGCAGTGGACAATTTTACTAACTTTGGGAAGGGAATTACAAGCAATTGAAACGTGAATTTGCAGAAGAATGTTGTGGATATTGTGGACAGATCATGTGATGAATTTGGAGGAACTGAGAATGAGCAGAAACACACAGAGATATGATAAAAACAGTTAGAAGAAGACAACTCCAGTTCCTGGGTCATGTAATGAGATAAAAACAAGCTAGAAAATTTAGCTGTACCAGGAAAAATTGAAAGGGAACAAAATAGAGGTAAGCCAATACTGACTTACATGAATAATCTTGGTAAATGGATGAATGTGAGTGAATCAGAAGTGTTGAAATGAACAAAGGATAAGAACCTGTGGAAGGTCATGATCACTAAAGTTCTGTCTGGATAGTACTTAAAGTGAGAGAGAGAGATTTTTCCTTATCAAATGGCCTGACTTATTGCTCTAGCCTCATCTGCCCACCTGTGAGATAATGGCTGATTGAGCAATCTCACATTCTATCCACTTTAGCATCATGCAAAAGATTCTTGTGACATTTTCTTTCACTGTATCTCCTCTCCTAACAATGAATATCACAGTAACATTAGATGAAGAGCATTCTTTGCTTGAGATGAAAGAGGTCTCCCACTGAGTGCTGACCCTCACCTCATGGATGTCATACTTCATGGGCTTTACCCTTTACTGATGCTTTCAGAAAGGAGCTCATCTTTGTAATTGATCAGCACTGGCCTCTCTATCGTTTTCAATGTGGGACTCTGGCTCTCTGTGGTGCAGAGAGGTAAGTAGCATTTTAGAAGTTAATATTTTCCTTACCTGAAAATATTCAAATCACTAGTATTATAGATATGGTATAAACGAATAATCAGTTCCTACCAAACTTTATATTTTGTATATACATGAGTTATTATGATTTCTAAAGCTCTAAAATACTATGCTTAATGAAATCACCCACATTTTTTTTTCTTAAAGAGGTTACTATATTAGAGCCAAGGCAATGGAGAGAATGTTTCATCAGTTCTTCCAAACAGTATTTGGATTTCCTGATATACAGGTAAAATTTTCTTGAAATATAGAAGTTCTGGGAAGCTAGTCAAACATTCTATGTACGTTTTTTAGATGTAATATACAAATAAGGATTTTCTTGAAACTCACACATTCTGAGAAATTAGCCAAAGTAATTCTAACATGTTTCAAGGTTACTAATGTTTCTGACTATGTGAGTGTAAGAAGAATGCACTTATAATCACCTCCAAATGTAGTGTTGTTGTTCTCACTATTATAAAAATTACACTAACTGTTGTTGTGGTAATTAGTCAGAATTTGTATTTGGTGTACTTTATGTTATAAACTACACTACTTGTTGTTGTGATCAGTAGTCGGCAGTAAACATTGAGCCATAACATAGAACATCAAAACTGAGAATAATTATTTGGTGTACTTATTGTTAAAAGACAGTACTAGTTTTTATTGTTTTTAGTATAGAATTTTTTATTTTATCTTTGTTTACAGCTTACTAACAAACATTTGATAATTTTCCAAAATTTGGAAATGACGATTGACTATTTTTGACAGCAGATAAATTTAGTTTCTGATACAGTACTTACCTCCTCTCACATATATAGCTATTCTTGTTCAATACTGCTCTCTATATGCAAAAAACTTTTTCACATGCCACAAGCCTTGTACTCCCACATACCCAATGAGTATTGTTGCTCAACTGCATCTTGCATGCAAATCATCCTGTGACAACTCTGTCAATGGGAGTGTGACACATCATCCTGATGCATGTGACTCCTTCTATTTGATTCTACTGAACTATCACTTCTTGTTAGGCAGTGTTCTAGTGCATATATTTTTTTGATTGTGCTCGCTTCAAGCATTGTTTTCTCTACTATTTCATACAAAGTGGAAATATTTTTATTTCTGTAGATTTTCATGATAACTTACCTTTCTTGATCTATTTTTTTTCCAATTCTTCATCATCACATGATGAATTTTGAAGTTCGTGTTACTGCTTTGAGATTGTATCACCTACTTCCAGCACAGTTACACAGACTTCAGATCAGGGAACTCGACTGAAGAATTTTTGGCTTTCATTCATTCATTGGGAGATTTTTTACCTCCTTTTCCTAGACTTCTTCCTGAATCTGCCAAACCTGTTTTTGATGATGAGGATCTTGCAGCCTTTTTTCTCCTGTGTAATCTGCTAGCCCTAACTCAGCCTTCTCAGGTATGTTCTGTTTTATCTGTTTCTCTGATTTCTTATATTCTTGTTCCTTCCTTATTATATGACACCCCTTCCTCACAATATTTTGTTTTTCCCTTTACTCTTGACATTAGGGTTCATGCTGAACATTTTGTTTCTCACTTGCAAGCAGGTGCTACCATGCCTTTGCCCTCCATGGGTCTCAAATCATTTTATGTTGGCTTACCATCAGGTAGATTACCCTTTTCTTGATTCTCAGCAGTTAGGATCACTTTTGCCTGTATGGGTAGGCTGACCCTGACAATCCTATCCATTTATCCCATGCCCAGTTTTCTTGCCTTTGTCTTACCTTTATGGTGCTTGTCCACCATACAACTCCTTTCTGAGGCATTTCATTGATCTCCTAATAGATTTTTGGGAGATGCATTCTTTCTCATTACCTCCACTTTTGGATGATTGTCCTCTTTAATTCTCTCCCTTCACACGTGGTTTCTTTGCTGTTTGGAGCTTCTCGGGAGGGAGGCTGTCTTATCCCAGGTTCAGTTACTGTGCAGTTATCTTTGAAAGCTGCAGATGGCTCTTTTTTCCATCAGTCAATTTTGGGGGACATTCCTGATAACTTGGAATCACATGTGGAATTTGTGATGCAATATTCTACTCATTCATCTTTGGCTGCTCATTTGTCTCATTCTGAACCCTTGCAATCCTCTGCTACTGTTCCACTTCCTTCACCTTCCCTTTCTTTACCTGTTCCTACCAATAGGGATTCCACCATTTGTCATGTTTCTCAATGTAGGTTTTATCAATGCCAGCAATACCAATGACTATCCTGTGGGTTCTAGTTGAATAGGGCTCGTTTGGCCAATTTTGTTGCCCTTTGGTTGGAATTCACTACCGATCCATGGACTATCCAAGGTTTTGTCCAAAGGACTTTTCATCCAATTTCTTCCCCTCCCCTGTTATATCCAGTACTCATATCCTTTCCGTTACCTCAGGATCATACAACTAGTCAATATCTGTATGAGGCAGTATGGTCTCTTCTATCACAGAGAGCTATCAAGCCTGTTGGCTATCATTCCTTAGGTTTTTACTCTAGGTTGTTTGTGGTACCCAAGAAAACTGGAGTCTGGTGTCCTGTGATCTATTTTTCCTGCCTCAACCAATTTTTGAATCGTCCCTGTTTTACCATGGATTCCTTTCTCATACTGAGGTAGGCTTTTTTCTTTAGGACTGTGAATGACCAAGGTAGGTGTCTCAAATGCTTATCTCTATATTCCTATTTCTCATCAATCAAGATGCTATCTTCAGTTTGTCCACCAAGAGGTTGTGTATCAATTTTGCACCTTGCCCTTTGGGCTTGGTTCAGCTCCATATGTCCTTTTTTGGGTTTACAACACACTCCTTTGCTTCTGACAGAAGTAGCTTGAGTAGGTTGGATTACAAAGTTCGAGAAGTTTTTCTTGTTACCTTCCCAATATCTAATCCAACTGTTTTTTTAACACCCACTTCACTCAGGCACTACCTTTGCCTCTTCAAATCCGTTTGATGGAGCTTTCAGTTCTCCATGCTCTTGCTGATACCTCATTTCCTGCTTGCAAGGTTCTATTGTATATGGGGATGTGATTTTTGTGGAAGCACTTATCCTCTTGGGATGGACACATATGCAGTCTCTTAAGTGGACTCTGCACGACCAATGAGATCTGGGTCGGGATCCCATTATCCTTCCTCTTTCCCTCATCAATGATCTGCATTGATGGTTAAACATGACCACATGTCATTGGGTGGTCCACTTTCTCCACCTTGTCTAAATTTGCATCTCCTCACAGATGCTTCCCTCCATGGTTGGGGTGCTTTGGTCAACAAACTGGAGGCTTCTGGACAATGGTTTTTGTCCAAGAGGCCTTACCATCTCAAGATCTAGGAGCTTCTAATGTAATATGGATCACTTTCTTCCGCTTGTAAAGACTCAACTTGTCATGATCCATTCCAACAATTCTATGGGGCGTGGCTTATATCAATCACCAAGGGGGCACCTGTTTTCATTCCTTTTGAGATTGCACCTTGGAAGTCCTTTTTTTGCCCCCACGCACTTAGGATACATCCCCTTGTTTCCTATGTTATGGGTGCTTTCAACCTCATGTTGGATTGTTTTTCCAGACTAGACAGAATTTATCCCATGGAGTGATCTCTCAATCATCAGGTTTTCCAGTGGCTATTCTCCCACTTTCCTCAATTTCACATTACCTCTTTTCTGGTCTCCAGGTTCCTCATTCATATCATCCCGATACCGTTTAGTCTTTAGCTCTCCCTTTTCTTCCATTCCTTCCAGTTTCATTGACATCCTTGTTGGGAAGTCATTCCAAATTGGGATGTCTATGTGGTTCTTTACTGCCTAACTCTACCTAGCTGTCATTGCTTTCAGCCATGATTGGACCAAATGGTACCTTTATGTTTATCCTCTCATCCGACTTCTTCCCCAGGTGATTTTGATCATCCATGTCTCTCTGTGTCAGGTCCTTCTGATTGCTCCATACTTGCTAACACAACCATGGTTTCCTCGTCTACTTTGGCTTTAAACTGCCTCTCCCTGACTCTTTCTCTCACTCCATCATTTCTATGTCAACCTCAATCACTGGTAATTCATCCCACTCTTCCTACCCTCTGTCTTCATGCCTGGCATTTATCAGGTACTTGGCAAGGAGATCCAAAGTGTCTTGGCAGGTAGCTTCCTTTTAGCAAAAAGGTTTTCCTTCAATGGTGGTATATCAGCGTAAATGGAACATTTTCTGCCATTGGTCTTTGAGTCAGAGTTTTTCCCCTTCTCAGCCCACTGTTCCTCTTATTATGGATTTCCTCACTTGGCTGTTCAGTCATAGGACTTCAGTCACATCCATCGCTGATTATTGAGCAGCATCATCCCACACCTTCCATTTTCCCGATACCATTTAGTCTTTACCTCTCCCTTTTCTTCCATTCCTTCCAGTTTCATTGACATCCTTGTTGGGCAGTCATTCCAGATTGGGATGTCTATGTGGTTCTTTACTGCCTAAATCTGCCTCCATTTGAACCTTTGTCCTCCTGTTCTTTGTTTCAATTGTCTCTTATGGCTTATTTCCTACTCCTGTTAGCCTGTGGGTGTCACCAGTCTGATATCTTTGCTATGGATGTTTCATGCACTCTGTACCATCCCACCTATGTTCTCCTTTATCCAAAATAGATCTTTCTTCCCCAAAACGTCAGCGGCTTGTTAGGGAAATTCTTCCATCTTGTCAATATTGCTTCCTTCCATCTCCCACCTTTATTCTTGGTCTGATCTGTATGGACTTCTATGTTTTGTACATGCTTTTCTTTATGACATTGCTTGCATGGCTTCCTTCTGTGGTTCCTGTTCTCACCTTTTCTTTCCCAGGCTACATTCTTCTGTTTATGACCTTTCTTCTTCCACCCTTACCAATTGGGTTTGGTTTTTGATTTGATTGGATTATTCATCCTTGTCTTTTTCTTCCTGAACTCTGTTCCAGGTGTTGTTACATCAGATTAGGCACCTTACCTTTTCACTGGCATCTCACCTCTGTCGTCCATTGAAGGAAATCCTTCTGTTGGGCATGAGGACAACACTTCATACGTTCATCTCCCACTATCTTCATTGGGTAGCTGTTTATTTTTTGTAGGGTACTGTCTTCCACTTGTCACCATTCTTCAAATTTTGGTGAGGCTGTGACTAGGTAAGTTATCTTTTTTTTTATATATATTTTAATTTCTTTCAGTGGCATGTTCCTTCTCTCATTAAGGATCCAGCTCTGTGGCGATCATTACCTGTCCAGGTATACTTAATATTTCTCAAATTCACACTGTACAGCCATGATAAAATCGTGAAATACAAGATACATATATATATATATATACCCATGGCCAATGATACACGCTGTTGAGATGGGTGTTTCACAATATCACTAGTAAGTTTTTCTTTGCAATATAATTCCTTCATTAATATGCCCATTCTGGACCATACTAACCCATGGACTTACCTATGTAAAGCAGAAAGGGGTAGCTGCTCATCCCTACTAACCATTCGATTGAATAAAGCAGGGGCAGTCTGCTTTCAAAATAGGGTTTTCTTGTTCACCCGTTGCACTGACACTGGTGTTGGTGGACTCTCCACTGTGTTTTATCCCCCCTTGTTCTTTGAGTAGAGTATATATGAGAGTTCTTGTCACTATCTAGTTCTGAGTCAGTGGGATGGTGGATCATAGAGGTATCCTCCTGAATGTTATCACACAACAATAAACAAAAAATAAAATATCCATTCACTAGAGAGTAGTGGTGTTTTGCAAGAGTAGATGGCATGTGGTCCTCCAAGCGTGTGCTCCATCTCTGTACGGTGGGCTCTGAGGGCTGATCTTGCACCCAGCTCCTGTACGGTTCTATCCAGAAAGTGTGGTTGGAGTGATCCCCTTCTGTGTGGCAATAGCTGGAAGTTTGGTATGTGCTCTTATTCTGTATTGTCCTATCCGAGGGGTTGATGTTGCACATGTCTACTAATAAATACACTCCACCTCCAAGTAGTGGGTCCTGGAGGTTGATGTTGCATGTGGCTTCTGTGCAGTTGTATCTGGAGTTGAGGTTGCTTATAATTTATGGATGCAGTCCACTTCCTTGCAGTGGAATCTGGAGGCTGCTATAGTGCTCTAACCTTTGTGCGGTTCTATTTGGAGGATGATGTTGCTTTGGAGTTGATCTGTCACATTTCATTTCACCCCTTCAATTTGGATACCTCATCCTACCATCACATGGATGTCAGTTCCCGGTGACTAGTTTTAGATTTAGAGCAGGACCAGTCAACATAAGACCTCACACATGTTGCTTGTGTTTCCTCTTCCTCACTCAATTTGCCTCATGATCACCAACTCCGTGCAGTGGGTCCCAAAGATTGATGATGCACCCAGCTTCTTTGTGGTTCTGTATGGAGAGTGAAGTGGTTATATTTTTCAGTGCAGGCCATGCACTTGCATGCAGTGGGACCCAGAGGGTGGCATTGCACTCTGACTTCTGTGCAGTCCTATCTCTTGAACTCTACCTAAAGGAGTTTTGTGGTCCAAGGATGATATTGCATGGTGGAGTGCCAGTCTGTTTGAGTTTGGGCACATCTCTTATTGCCATCTTTCAGATGTCATGTTCCTAGATGTATGGTTAGTTTTGGATTTGTGCATATGTGCTTGTTTCATAGTACGGTTTGCACAGTATATACTTCCATTCAACTGAACTTGAGGTGAAGATGGTGTGGACCCTTCTCCCTACCATGGATTGGAGGTTATAGTCCTGCGACTGATTGATTTTAGATTACAGTTGACTTTCTGCATACAGTCCGTGGTTCCCTTGCCTAGGAGCACATCCATTTTAACTGTTCCCTACATTCCTGTCTGTAGATGTTTCATCTACGGTCTTTCTCAAAAGGATTGACATTATGATAAACTGTGAATCGGATTCCAATCTAACTGTTTTTTCTCTTCCTTTTGGTTGTGCTCCTCTCTTTTTCTACCCATGTATGTGACACCTCTTTCCACACTGGGTGCAGAATATACCTTTTACAGAAGTGGTGTGGTCTCCCACATATGATACTTTACTATGGGGATCACAATTCTAGTTTGTTCTTCTATCCCTTGCACCGGTCACTTGACCTGTTTAATATGGGATTCTAGCCATATATGTGATTGGAAGTTATGTACCATATTGGAAGTTATAATTTTCCCTTACTGAAAATGTATTTCTGATTGGTACTTACCTCCTCTAACACTTCCAACCCTTCCTCCCTACTGAAAACCAGGGCTTTTTTTTTCTGCCTAAACACGAACTGATAGTTTGGTAGAGTCAAATAGAGAGAATCACATGCATCTATTAGTGGAGGGCTGTCATATAATGATATACATGCGAGATGCAGTTGAACCACAATGATCATAGGGATACGTGGGAGTGCAAGGCTTGTTGCAGGCAAAACTTTTTTTGCACATAGAGGGCAGCACTGGACGAGAATAGCTATATATGTGAGGGGAGGTAAGTACCTATCAGAAATACATTTTGAGTATAGGAAAACTGTAACTTCCAATACTCCCATTTTCTCACAAGATTAGCTTTTCCAGTTTTGTGTTGCTCTCTATATGCAAACTTTTTTATAATGCATGCCACAAGCCTTCTACACACCTCTTATTGGAATCAAATATTCCAACATGTCTCATGCATCATCTCTCCACCAATAGGAGAGCATTACTATCACAAGATGCATGTGACTCCCTCTGTGTGCCACTACTGAACCATCACTTCTTGTTTGGCAGTGCTTGAGTTCAGATGCCTTTCTTTTTGCTCATTACTTCTCAAAGTGGTTTAATTTAATTTACTTTATTTCCAGAATTTGTTCTCTTTAATTACCCATGTTTTCTGCAAATTTTTCTCTTGTTTGTTTGGTATCAAGCATGTAATCTAAAGTTGTAATTACTACTCTGTGTATATCTCATTTGTCTGATGCTATACTTCAGGCCACAGATGTGGGTGACCTGTCAGAGGATTTATCAGCATCTATTCACAGGGAGACTGAGCATTTTTGAGCCTGGCCAGCCTGACGAGAATTTTGATTGTTTGTCACCCCCCCCCCCCCAGACGTTTGCTGTGCCCTCCCCCAACAAAACCCGGGGATTTTTTTCACCCCCC
>NW_013667738.1:49346-57249 GCF_000517525.1 Limulus polyphemus
TTGATTGTTTGTCCCCCCCCCCCCCCACGAGTTTGCTGTGCCTTCCCAAACAATACCTGAGGATTTTTTTCTAGCCCTCATCAGCTTTCTCTGATTTTTCTTTCTCTGGTATGTGATGTTTTTGTCTATTGTTTCTATTTGTTATGACCTACGTCCTTTGCTATTACATGATTCTGTTTCCAAACCTTATTTAGTTTTTACCCTGCCCTGATATTCAAGTTCACACTAAGCATTTTACCTCCTAGTTAGGTGACGGTATTAGTATGCCTTGTCCCCTGTGGGCTTTAAATCACTCCACCCTTGCTTATCATAGGGTGGACTTTCCATATCTAGACCAACAATTTTTGGGTTCAGTTTTGCCTGTTTGGGGGGGCAGGACCCGAATCTCCTGTTCATCTTACCCATACTCAGTATTCCCACCTTTGTCTCACCCTGACGACTGTTTTGCAGTACCTCTCCTCGATCCATCTTCTGCCCGAAGCTCTTCACAGGAACCCTGAGGGATTTTCTGGGAACGTCTGCTTCCTCCTCACTTCCACATGGGCCTGCCTGTCGTCTTAGGCTCTGACCCTGAAAACGTGGTTCATTTGTTGTTGAGACCTTTTGGGTCGTGATGCCATATTGTTATGGACCCATCTCCCAGCTCCTTATCTATGGGACCTTTATGTGGCCCCATTTCATGTTTGACACGATCCCAGAGTCTTTGGAGTCGAGGGTGGCTTCGGTATAGCAACAATTCACCCTTTCTGATCTGGTGGCCCGTTTGTACCAGTTGGAGCCGAACATGACACTGACCCTTTCCAGCACTTGCTTGTTTCTCCTTCTTGTGGTGCCACTGTTTGTTATTTTTCTTTACAATGCATGGCATGCCAACAACAGTTCTGGTGACTACCTTGTGGGTTTGGGTCCAGTGGGAGCTTGTCTGGCGACCTTCATACTTTCATGACTCCTCTCATACCCCTTGGACAGACTCTTATGTGACCCCCTTCAATAGGTCCGCTATGACCAATGGAATCTTGCTCGGGATCACTTGGATACTCCTATAACCCTTCCTTTCTACATTGTGTATGATCTCCAATGGTCGTTGGACAAGGTTCATACATCGGCGGGTGTCTCTCTTCATCCTCTGCAGCCAGATTTACGTATGTTCACATATGCATCTCTTCAGGGCTGGGGTGCATGAGCCAATCACCAGGAGGTTTCAGGTCGGCGGTCTGTCAGGGAATGTTCAATGAGGTATTCCTCATATCGATGCATTTTGCTTTGGTCCTGGTTCCCCATTCGCAGGCTTTAGCTATAGATGCCTTCAGCCAGTATTGGTAGAACAAGTTCCTTTATGTTTACCGTCCTATCTGATTACTTCTTTGGACAGTCTTTCTCATCCATGCCACTCTGTGCAAAGTCCTTCTGATTGCTCCTTACTGGCCTGCTCATCTGTTGTTTCTTTGATTGCTATTCCCATTCCTCTACCTTTATTCCCCGAACTTCTTCATCAACTCCAGTCACCAGTTCTGCATCCCGCACTTCATGTCCTCCATCTTCATGCCTGGCTTTTGTATAGTCCATGTCAAGGAGATCAGATTTCTTATGTCAGGTGGGATCTCATTTATCTCATTCTGTTCATCCTTCATTCATGGCTGTGTATCAGCAGAAATGGAATGTTTTTCTCTCCTGGACCCTAACTCGGGGTATCCTATGGTTGCTGGTATCTCTGAGTTTCTTATGTGGCTTTTTGAAAAGGGGGTCTTTGGTCTCCTTAATATCAGGTTATTGGGCAGCCATATTCCATACTTTATGTTCTTCCCATTACTGCAGTGTCTTTCTTTCCCCTGTCCATGCCATTTTGATCTGTTCTTTCCAGATCCATTGGCTGCTTAGGCATCTACTACTTCTGGATTGGAACATCAATGTGGTATTCTTTTCACTTACTTTACCTCTGTTTGAGCCCATTGCCTTGTGCACTTTGTGTCACCTATCCCTTAAGGCATATTTCCTTCTCCTCTTGGCCTACAGGTGTCATTGGTCGGATATGTTCACTATCGACATCACTCACACAGTGTATCACCAAACATTGAGGTGGCTTGAGATGGCAGATCCTTTTTGCTCCTTTCCCTTCTCTCTATTCCTCATCATGATCTATATAGAGTTCTATGCCTGGTGTGTGCCCTTTGTTGTTTGTTGTTATATTGCTCGCACAGCTTCCTTCAGGGGTTCCTGTTCCCATCTCTTCATCCTGTGACAACCCTCTTCCTCTCAGGATCTTTATCCCTTTATCCTCACCAGTTGAGTTTGTTGTTTAATCCAGTTGGCTTATTTCTCCTTGTTTCCTTCCCAAGGTGCTTTGTTCCATGTTACTTCCCATCAATTCCAACACCTCATCTTTTCCTTTGCTTGTGTCTTTGTCGGCCTTCGGAGGAGATTCTGCAGTCAGGCATGTGGACCACCCCTTATACGTTCATCTCCCATTATTTATACCACTTTACGGTTTCTTCTTATTTCAGGGTGTCGCCTACTCTTTGTTGTCTTCAGTCTTTGGTGCGTATATGACACTAGGTAAGTCTGTATTAATGCTTTATTTTCTTTCAGGGGCTCTTGCTTCGAATTTTGTATTCTTTACACACACAAACAAATCTGCTTTCCATGGCTCTGCATGCTCACCTTCGAGATAGGGTGTCTCACAAGATCACTGGATGGTCAATAACCTTGTGATATTTGCTTCATAAATAGGCCTTTCTCAGATCATACCACCCATGGACAACATGGGTAAAGCAGAAGGGGATAGCTACCTGTCCCTACCATGCCTTGATTGAATAAATCTGTATGGTGTGCTTTTTAAAATAGAGTTTTGTGATCACCCATTGCACTGTCTCGGGCATAGCTGTTCCTCTGGACTCTCCAATGCACTCCCCCTTTCTTCCACTGGAATATGGAAGTCCTTGCCAGTTCCGAGCTGTTGGGATGGCTGACCATGTAGGAATCCTGCTGGATGGGTTCCATGTAGATGGTTATAACCATTCAGTTCAGAGTAAGGTGGTGGTGCTCTGCCAGTGTAGAAGGTGTAAGATTCTCCAGATTGAGTGACACATACCACGAAGTAAGACGTCTAAATGCAGTTCACACTTTCGCTTGGGTGCCCTCATCCTACCCTTGTGCAAATGTTGGAACCCAGCGAGAAGGTTTTAGATGTAGTTGACTTGCTGAGTACATTCTGCTGCACCTTAGCCATTCTACACCATGGGACACATTCTCCATTACCCAGTTTCTTTCTGTGGAATTGAGTTTCTATATTTATCCGTTTGGGATCACTTTCCTGACTTATCCTCTCCTACTTGAATGTGATCATTTCCTTTTCCACCATGTTTGCTCCTAGCTGTTCATGACAAGAAGATACCTGGTTCAGAAGTGGTGCAGTGGACCTATTCAGATCATCTTATCTGTTTCTCTCATCTACAGAAGTATCCTTTGGAAGCTTTCGGGGGGTATGTCTGTTCTTCCCAAGCACCGGTTTTCCCTCCTTTTCAGTGTGAGATTCTATCTAATCTTGTGAGAAGAGGGAAGTACCGTATCAGAAGTTATAATTTTCCTATACTGGAAATGTATTTCTGATAGGTATTTTCCTCTTCTCACACTTCCCACCCTCCTTCCCACAATCTTCCTGTGCTTACATCATCTGCCAAACTTCAAATTGATGGTTCAGTAGTGGCACATAGAGGGATTCACATGTATTGCATGATAGTAGTGCTCTCGTATTGGAGAGATGATGCATGATGATTTGCATGCATCATCTCTTATGTTTCATTATATATTACCTATAACCAATAGAAAGTGACTATCAAATGACCTACTGTATAACATTATATTCTGAACAGGTAGAAATCAATTTCACTCAGAGTAGCAACATTGTTCTTGTGAGAAAGTTAATGACTAGCTTGGATGAATTTGTAACAGCTCTTTTTTGCATAGTTAGAAAGCCAGAAAAATTTTGAGAGGTAAGAGAATTTGTTTGCTTTTTGCATGTTATTAGTCTATATTCTTTTGTGCATTATTTAATTAAATAACAATTATTAAGTGCTTTACTATTAGTACTATGAAAAATTAGGCTTAACTGTCATCGATAATCAAGAGCAAGAAAAAAGAAGATTGGGTAAGTACTTTATTTTCACATTTACTCTTTATTTATTATGATAAAAGTAAATAAAATCTAAAAATACAGATCTTTTTTAAGTTATTTAAGACTAAATTAGGTAAAATAAGTAATAATAATAATATAATTAAAATGGTTCACGAGGCACGCATACAAGCAGTTTGTATTGGCTAGTGGGTAATGTAATTCGATAGCATAACGTGACCTGCACATTCTCCGAGTGATTTACAACTTTTTATGGCACAGGTAGTAGTTAGACACAGTTGAAGGGTCAATAAAACAATAAAATTTAGTTATAAATAGATGTATACTGTTACGAACTTAAAGCTACTTAGTATAAATGAATCTAGTTTCCTGTTACAATTTGAAGTCTTCTAGAAAGAAAAAGGGTAATTTAGGTTTATTTTTTTTTTTTTTGGTGGTTACAAGGTTGATCGAATTGACCAATCCCGTTTTGAGATAGGGTAGAGAAAATAACAGATAAGCTATAAAGTTTTACTGGAACAAAACATTTGAAATGCGTTTAGGAGGTTTTAGGGAATACAGAAAGGAAACTTGAGATTTTTGAGATGAGTAAAAGTATTTTTAATTTTAACCTGAAAATTATTTTGCACACGGACTATTCAAAACAAATTCTCAATATATTCATGGACAAATCTTTATTTTATTTTATTAAAAATACTTCACTAAAAAATATAATTTTTTATATGTGAAAGACTTTTAATGTTAACTGAAAGACTGCCAAATTTTGTGAACACTATATTGAGAGTTATAAGTATTAAATATATAAAGACTTTATAAGAGTACAAAAAGGTCAGGTGATCGGTCAAATTGACCGATCTTGTATTGAGAGAGTTAAGGTTTGTGTACTACAATAGTCTCATCATTGTGTGTGTATGCCTATTCCTACATAAGTCTTCAGATATGAGTACTACAGTAGTCATATCAAGGTATGTGTACATAGTCCTACAATAGTCTTATTAATTTAACTGTACCTAGTCCTATAGTGTAAGATATATGAATACAGTTTTACAGCAATCTCATCAAGGTATGTATACTGAAGTATTCATATTAAGACTGTATATCTAGATCTATGTTAGGCTCATTAAGATATGTTTACCTAGTCTTTTGGTAGTCTCAATAACACTTTTTAGTAGAGCCTGTATAAAATACATGAACTAGTGACAACAAGGTATATGTGAAACTATACATACCATTACTCTGAACTTTCATAATGAAGTTTGGTAAGACCTTATTAAAGATTTCAAGTATTTTGTGTACAACAAATAAGATTTTTAAATTAAATATTTATACTAAAGATTTATTTCTGGATTTATTTTAGTTAGTTTCACTCAGACTTTGATGAGTCCAGATGCAAGGTAATTTTCATGTTAAGATTATAAATAATTTTTTCATCTGACAGTTTTTGTATTTCATTTACATAACCTCTAGAACCTCCTAACTGTATATGAAAAGCTTTTTTAAGGTAAATGTATATATTCATTTTCCATTTTCTCTACCATATTATCATCAATTTACAGTAGAATAAAATTTTTGAAATTAAGAAATACAAATATGTACATACCTTTTAATTATTCATTGAATAATTTTTACAATATCTTCTTTTGGTAATATTCATAATTTCTTTTTTTACCTTTTCACTTATAATTTATTTTCAAAGTTATAGTTTTCTTGACTGTCCTTTACCTTTTATTATTCATCACAACATACCACAACGGGAAGACCCCAGCATGTTATGGCATTATCGGCAGAGACACACAAGCCTTTGGCTAAACGTTTTTGCACTTGTGTCACTAAGTTAACCCTTGTGAAGTGGGGCAAAGTTTGGGTTATATTAAAAATATTATTAAAACTTTCAAACATGCATTCTGAAATGTATATGATACATAATTCACTGAAATGTAGAAGTAAAACCTAAGTACAATTTAATTGTATCTTACTAACATCTATGTAGATAAGAAAAATGGTAAATGCTATGGAGGATGAAACAGCTTCACCACTATTGGAAGTTAGTTGAACTTGATAATGGATAATGCTTGCTAATTACAAAATGACCATTGGGAACTTTAAAATAATGTTGATCATAAACATGTACTGCAAATAAGTACATGTGGTTTGGAAATCTCAACTCTTAAGTGATTGAAGGTGAGCATAGCTTCTTGCATGTCATGGCAAAACTTATTTTTTGTGTTCAGTAAATTGAACTGAAGGACTTTCAAACAAGCACAGGTAAATAACATAGTAAACATAGATTGTGTCTATATGTACATATACAGTCTAGGCCTAGTATTATTTAACTTATAGAAACTAAAAGTTAAGAATTGTGAAAGTTTGTATGTCACTTGACAGCAAAACTGGAGCTTAAGTATTTTTTAATGGTTTCTTTAGAAATAAAGGAATAACAATTTAGATGATATGAAACTTTGAATTATAAACTTCATTATAATGCTAAATTCATTGACAAACATTAATTGTAAAAATGCTGAATACTATTTTGAATGAAATTGTAATACTCTGACATGCACAGAAAGGGATACTTGTAGAAATAATTCAGATATGTGTACATGCAGATAGTACTGTAATAATATCAACAAGAAATATGTATATAGCCATACAGGAGAGTCATTAAGGTATGTTTGTATACAGGGTTGTAGCTAGGGTGATTTGAATGGTGGGTGGAAAAATCATTCTAGCTCATATGTGTACATGCCATTAGCTGTTGCTATTATACCCCCACCCCCTTGGCCAGGCAAAAAGAAAAGGTTCTTACTTTCATGTTTATAATTTTAATAACTTTAGAAATTTGTAAATTCTTTTGGAAAGTCTGATAAAACACTCACATGAGCATTCACTAGGCAAACACATAAAGGCAGAGTGAAATTTTAATCTAGGCTGAGTTTCATTTTTCTCATTGATCTATTTTTAACAGCAGATAAATGATACAAATTAGTCACAGTGAGACTAAAAAAGAAGTTTCATGCAAAAAAACACATTAATATACTTTTATATTTTAGATATCTGTTAAATTTTGAAAATATTTTCACACACTACATAAACATTTACTTGAAAAAATAGGCTTTGTATGGAATCCACTGTGAATGATATTGTCTGATGTGCCACACTAAGTATAAGTGAATAAGCTTGGCTGGGCCATTTGTTCAGTTTCATGTGCTGGTGTTTTCCTGTGGACTTTTCAGAAAAAAATATTTGTTTCTAACAAGCTAATTGCAAAGTAAACTGTACTGTGGCATCAACAAAAAAGTTTTCATGCTTATGGTGAAGATTTTTATAGTGATATTTATTGCCAGGTGGCAGTAGTCATACTGTACGAAAGGGTTGGGCAGCCCTGCCCACCATAGCTACAACAACTCTTTATGTGATAGTTTGGATTACCACAGTCCAAGCTACAGAAAGTGTAAAATTGCCAAACTATCACTCCTGTTAATAGCACACAGTGTGTCCTACAGATTGTTCTGGCCACATGATACACTTCCATGCGTCTTGATGTGAACCTACAGAAATATCTCTTGACCAGGGCAATGGTTTTTGTGTTGTTTCTAAAGGAAATTTTAGGAGAGATGATTGTTGTAAGTTTAACCTACACTTTTAACCAATCATAATTTCATTAACATCACATTCCTATTCTGACTTTATTTGTTAAAGGTCAAGTTCTCAACCCTTTTGCCTATCTTGTTCCCACACAGCCTTTATGTGATTTTTAGACTTGTTCTCAGACCC
>NW_013667738.1:58139-72546 GCF_000517525.1 Limulus polyphemus
ACGTAGTATACATATTGCAGTTGTTTCATTAAGGCATGTATACATAGTGTAACAATTGTCTCATTGAGGTATGTATACGTAGTATACATATTGCAGTTGTTTCATTAAGGCATGTATACATAGTGTAACAATTGTCTCATTGAGGTATGTATACGTAGTATACATATTGCAGTTGTTTCATTAAGGCATGTATACATAGTGTTACAGTAGTCTCATTAAGATATATGTACATAGGCCTACAGTTGTTTCATTTAGGTATGCTTGCCCAGTTATACAGTAATCTCATTAAGATATGTGTTCATAGTTTTACAGCAGTCTCATCCATGTACGTGTAATACAGTTGTGTTATCAAAGTATGTATTTACATAGTGATCTAGTAGTCTCTCAAAGATATGTGTACATAGTCCTACAGTAGCCTTATCAAGGTACTTGGATATAGTGTTGCAGTATTTGCACTATAGTAGGTTCACTAAAGTATGTGCAAACAGACATACAATAGTCTCACTAACATATGTGAATTTTGTAGTATCACTTAAGTATGTGTACTAAAATAGTCTCACTAAGGTGTATGTACTACAGTGGTCTTTTCCGTGTATGTATACTAGTATCATTAAGATATGTGTACTGCAATAATCTGGATAAAGTATGTTTACTGTTGTAGTTTCATTAAGGTAGTTGTATCAATCTTGTATATTCTCATTAGGATGTGCAAAAATTGCATGACCCAGTTCTAATGGGGGTGGAATGTAGATAGTTAAATTAAATTATTTCATTAGTATAGTTTTGTGTCTAGTTGTTAATCTGTGTATTTGAGAGTTCTAAACTAGAAATGTCTCACTACCAGTTTTTGTTTATTTTAGATTATTTCTCTGGGTGCTGGGTTTGACACATCCTATTTCAGGCTGGAATCTGAAAAATTTCTTTGTGGTACTAAATTCATTGAGGTAGGATTTTTGATTTTAAAAGTTTGTTTTGGAATAATGCAAAATAGAATATCAAAGATTTAATATCTCCCTTGAGGCTGACTTAGGGCTAAACTTGAGTGGTTTTAGTTTTATTTATTGTGTAACTCTGTGCTTAAAGACAGACAACTGAGGCTTAGCAGTAATAATATCATAGTGGGTGCAGTGCAGATAATCCATTGTGTATCCTTGTGCATAAAAACAAACAATAGGTATAATGTATTTAATATGTTATGTCTTATATACACTTGTAAATATTTTTGTTTATAATTATTAATTGAAGTTGAATGTTTTCAATTGTTAACAAGTTTTACAATTGAACTAAAAAATTATGACCCATCCAAAAATGCTTGAGCAAAAAAAAAAGAATAAAACTAAATTATGATTTAGCTCAAACAGTAGGTGATATCTTACAAACTGCAAAATAAAGCAGTTTGGTCTTGCATTGATTTATTTTATTGATATGTTGTAAAACTGAACTTGCAGTTTGGCTCATACTTCACCACATCACATTTTGTTCTATGTAATTCAGTAATGATTTTTAGGGGAATTAGGGCCAAACTAAATTTCAGTTGTGAACTAAGCTGGGCAATTTCTTTGCAGAGGGCATTAATCACCAAATACTAAATCTTTATAAAACTACATAAAAGTTTCACTGTTGATGTAAAAATGTGTAGAATTTGATTCCATACCAAATTTATATTGCTGTTGGTTCATTTTCTTGAAAAATAGCACTTCTATTGGAGTGCAATTTTAGCATTAGAAAGAAGTAAAAAAAGGCTATCATTGCAAAACCCTTCCCTCTTCCCCTTACCTCCATTTCTAGTTATTCCTTTTTTGCTTATTATTTGAGTTCATGAACCCTAAAACTCAAATACAGAAATCAGTTGTACTGTAAATTTCATACTTTGCCTTGGGCAATGACATATTTTCATAATTTTGTCTGTTACCAAAAAGGGTCATAAAAATTTTCCTGTGGGCTAACTATTGGTTGGAATTAAAACCTATTGAAAATTATTTTATTAAGTCTATTCAGTAACCTGTTAGATCACTCACTTTTAGTTGGTCTTCTCTGATCTTGTAGAAACCCTGGTAACAGAATTACATGGGATTTTCTCTTGCTGTGTAAGCTTACTGTAATAGAACCTAATTCACAGTTTTAGCTCCAGAGGTCAGTGCTGATAATGAAGGCATTGTTTTAACTTAACTTCAGTGTGTGTAATAGAGAGTGGCAACAGTTTTCTTTTTCCATGCTTCTTAAAACAAAAGACAAATTTTATCTGCATAAGTTTAAATCACACAACATCCACTCATAAGGTGAGTAAACACACCAACACATCAAGTGAGTGTTCAATAGAACTATATAGAAGTGTTTTATTGCTAAGTTGTTATACAGGTTGACTTTGTGGAAAATTTCTCCACAAAAACTCAAAATGAAATTCAGTCTGCATACGAGGCTTACAATCAGGTCACTCTTTTCACTGTATGTGCCTTAGAGTAGAGAGGAACACATTCAATGGTGATAGTTTCTGATTACCTGCAAATATCAGTTAACATCATACTCACGGCCATCTTACAACATTTAATTTCAACTGTCCATCAGTTTCAGAAAGTAGTTGTTTTTTTCGGATGGTCCATCAAATTCATTTAAACAATGCTTCCTTGTCTCGAGCATCACACTGTTAAACAGAAATACAGAGTGTAATTGCTTTGCTGCTTCTCATGGCAATGGTCCAGTAGATGGCATTGGTGGAACCACAAAAAGATTTGTCTCCTCAGAAGTGATGTCTGGCAAAGCAGAGGTAACAACATACGATGAATTTGCTGATGCTGCTGCCAAGAAATGCCAGAATATTTAAATAAAATACATAAGCAAAGTTGAGGTTGTCAGAAATAAAAAGCTGGATGATGACTAGAATGAGATATCTCTCATCCCTAACCCAAAATGGGTGCAGTCACCGTGGTTACACCATTTGTCATAAATGTGCAGCACCATGCGAATTCTCCTCCCACAAGGCACCACTTCAAAGGTAAAGATGCTGATGGTGGTGATCACATTGATGATGATGGTGAAGAAGACTATGTAGTGAAAATAGATGTTACAGCCAACCTTGACAACAAACCAGAATCTTTGCCTAAAAATCTTAACTTGAAGTGTGCGGTTGTCAAATACTCTGTCCAGAGGAATGCCAAGATATTTATTGGCCAGATTCTTAAAACTCAGGACAATAAAGTCACCATCACATTCTTGAAAAAGGTGGAATTTGGCAAGTTGGTGTGGCCTGACATTGATGATGTAGATTCTCTTGACAGGTCCAGTGTAATCAAAGTACTTACTGAATCACAGATGGATAGATGTTTAAGAATTGGCTTTTCAGATGGAGTTGAGTTGGCCTAAGTACATGTGCATAAATCTGTTCTCTTTTCTATGCCACATACTAGCACTAGGCTTGAAGTAGTATCAAAATAGAAAAATACAGTTCTCTGAGTGCATAGGTGTAAGAACAAGTATTCTGAGGTAATATTTAATGTATTATTCACATATATATTCAGACAGGTAATTCTGTTACCATTCTGTTATTGAACTATATTTGCTAAGTTTAAACAAACAGTGTATATAACAGGACCAAACCTCCTTCCATGAATTAGTCACTATCCATCTCTACGTTGTTATGCCAACCATCAGCTTCACTTGGCTAAAAGATTTGGATGGAATGTCATGACATTTGTTAGAAACAATTTTGAAATTTTCTGTGTAATTCCATTACCAAAATAAAATCAATCATTATTTCACCCATATGTTAGGATTTTTGATGAATACAACTGTTTATTATAGGGAAGGGTTTGTACTTCCACAGCCTACTCAAGTTATTCTTCAAGACACAAACTGGGCTTCAGCATTCGTAACCAAATTCCAAAAATCGTTGTGAATTCTAATTTCGTTACTGTGTAATTGCCCAGCTGTGCAAAATGAACTCTGGAAGAAAAAATGACCTGTTGAAGAATATAAGAATATATTTTTTATTTATCAGTATTCTTTCTCACTCAACACTTACGTGGCATTCACTTCAATAATAACTATTTACAAAGAAAAAGGAGTTAACTGTTTCAGCTAAGTAAGCTGCAGTTTGAATTCATTCCTTCATGCTGCTAGTGCTAGGATTAGTATATAATCTAAAATGTGTGAGAGATAAAGTAAGGATCTAATAATGGTTGGAGACGGCTTGAATGGGTAATGAAGAAAAACTTTAATATAAGTTTAACATAACAGCAAATGTACAATGTTTTGACAAGGTTTTGTCATCATCAGATATATGCTTGCTATACAAATTCTCAGTCCAGCATTTGCTACTGCAATTGATATGAGTATTTATTGAGTCGCTTATCATAACACCAAATAATAGAGAAATACAGGTTATTTTGTAATCATTTTAAAGCAAATTTTCCTTTTTTACAATTACATTTTAAAAATATACACATTGGATTTTTCTATTTACATTTAAACTATTAAGAAAAAGAATACTTGCACCAATGTTTTTATTTTTTTTGGAGATACTGAAAAATTTAATTGAAAACTTCATGTGGTTCTAGAATCAAAGATAGGGAAAATTGGTGAATGTAATTTTGCAGACCTGTTCTAGAGGTACATAACGTTCAGGATAAAACAAAAAATATATTTTTAATTCTGGAGAAAAGTAATATACACATTGTATGCTTAATGAACAAACTATATAAACAGAAAAAACTACAGTAATTTCTTTCTTTTCTTTTTTGACAATTTAAGATTTAATAGGCTTAATTTATAATCATCCTAAACACTATCTTGCTATGGCTCTGAACACAGTGCAGTATACTTCAAGGTTCAACATCAACCTTAGCCTGATAGTACAGGAAAAGCATTTTGGCTGGATGCTGCCTTGGCTTAATTTTGAGTATCAGTGATGTTAGTTTTTCAAACACTGTTTGTTCAAATTCTTTACTTCTGAAAACAGAAAAGGAACTTAAAGAGGGCAACATGTGTGGGTGAATGCAACATGTCTCTTCAACACAACCCCAACATGGTCAATTTTAACACTAGAAAAATCTAAAACTGTCTGTATCACTGCTTTGGATTTGCAAGAAGGTACCTTTGTACCATATCCCATGTAAGTTGGTTGACATACACATGAATAGTTCATCTAAACCCCAAATTGTGTTGTCCTTGCAAAAAAAAATTAAGCAAAAGACAAAAATACTAAAATTGTCTACATTTCTGTTTGGGACCTGTAAAATAGTATCTTGTTACCTAATCCCATGTAATTTGCCTGAAATACCACAGAGTAATTGTCAAAAAACCCAAAAATTATGCTTTTAGTGGCATCATAATCCCCTTATAATTACTTCAAATGGGGAAGTCTAACATTTTTGTTTGTCAGTGTGTGTGTTGCTTGCAGAAAAGTATCTCTGTACCAAATTCTATGTAAATTGTTTGAAACAAGGCTAAGAAAATAACCAAAACCCCTAAAATTACAGGTTTATTTAACCTTTTGATCCCCCCCCCCAAAAAAAAGACTAAAGATGGGCATATCACAAATTTAGTATGTATATGTATGGGACCTGTAAAAAAGTATTTTTATACCAAATCACATGTAAATTGGCCAAAATATAGCAGAGTAATTGTCAGAAACCCTAAAATTATGCTTTTTGTGGCATCTTGACCTTTCTAAATGGGCAAGTCCGACTTTTTTGTACATCAGTGTGGTGGGTGTGTGATAATTTTTATTTTGCCAATTTTCATTTTGATTACTGTAAATATTTTTAGGTTGATTTACCTTTGACCCAAAAAAATCCTTAAAAGGGCTTAAATAAAAAAAAGAAAAGTCTGGTTGTATTGGAGCAAGGTATAACCCTACCAAGTTTCAAGTTAATCTGCCTAGAAATGAAAAAATGTAGGTTGATTGAATAGTGTTTGGAAGAAGAAGAAACAATAGAAAAACAGTATGTATCTCTGCAGAGACATAACTACAGCCAATCAAAAAATTATTTTCATTCTCTGGTGATCGACATCAGCATAATTCTGTTTGTTGTTTTAAACACTCTACAATTCTGATATTGTACAATTCAAAATCATCTTCTGATACATGTATGTTACACTTAAATATTTAAGCTGTTTAATTATTTATCAAAAAAATTAAACATTGTATAGTAATCATTTACAATTTGTAGATTTTTGAACAGTGTAATGGTTCTATAAGTGTATTTGTAGCTGACAAGTCTTGAATGAAATGCATACTTTGTGTACATGTTTTATCAACAAACACCTTTCTGTGTGACTAACCCTAATATGATCAATAGTCTGAATGGATTAGTTTCTTGAAAAGTTAATGTAGAGCTCTATTCATATAACAAATGAAGCTAACCTGACTAAGGAATATATTAAAGTAAAGTAAAAATGGTTGCAATATTGTTTCTGTTTCCATTTATTAATTTATAAGTGCTAACATTATTAACTATAAGGCTAATTGTTTTCTCCTACTGTCAAAAGTTAGTAGAAATTTTAAGTTTGTGTACTTTAACTCTCAGCTTTGTATATGTAGCCAGAAAAAATATACACTTTTATTTTCAATTTTTTATATGTAGCCATAAGAAATATATATACTTCTCAACTTTGTATATGTAGCTAGAAAACTCATACACTTTCATTTTAAAATTTGTGTATGTAACTAGAAAAAATTTGTACTTGGTTCTCAACCTTTATATGCAGCCAGTAGTAATATACATTTCATTCTCAACTTTATATATGTAGCTAGAAGTAATATACATTTCATTCTCAACTTTATATATGCAGCCAGTAGTAATATACATTTCATTCTCAACTTTATATATGTAGCTAGAAGTAATATACATTTCATTCTCAACTTTATATATGTAGCTAGAAGTAATATACATTTCATTCTCAACTTTATATATGCAGCCAGTAGTAATATACATTTCATTCTCAACTTTATATATGCAGCCAGTAGTAATATACATTTCATTCTCAACTTTATATATGCAGCCAGTAGTAATATACATTTCATTCTCAACTTTATATATGCAGCCAGTAGTAATATACATTTCATTCTCAACTTTATATATGTAGCTAGAAGTAATATACACTTTTATTTTCAATGTTGTGTATGTAGCCAAAAATAAACTTGAATTACTCACTTTGTATATGCAGACTAGAAAGAGAGTTAACTTGAAATCTAAAGTATGGCTGCCATAACTATTTTTCCCCAATAAACCTTAAAATGAACAGTCACTTGACTAATTACACCTGACTTTAAAATATTACAGCTAGTTCAACTTTGTTAAGCTTATACTGAAGTAAATTACATTGATTGGATTTGACACTCTTAAGTTGATTATTTTACTGCATTATTATCAATACTTTTCTTTTTCATGGATTTATTTGCTTTTTAAAATATATGGTATTTTCCACAAGTTTTGTATTTGATTTTCATGCAAGTTGTTAATATTTCTTAGTTGTGAACTTTTCCAGTAATTCACAAATATTTTTACAGGTGGATTTTGAAGGTGTAATAACCAGAAAGATGACATGTATTAATTCCCATTCTATACTCAAAGACATGATGCCAGAAGATACCTCAACATCTAGTAACAAAAGTATTAGTAAGTCATTTGGCATATTTCGTTAGATTTATCTATTGTGCATTTTACTGAAAAATTTATTGTAATCATTCAAGTTGTATAAAGGAAACTATCACACTCTTCATAAACAGTTGTTTTTACTGTGCTAGTTTCCAATATGCAGTTAACCCTTTTGCATTGGGCTGCATATTTTACATGACCATTTAATCACCATGTAAATAACTTGTACCCATGAAGGTCTACATACTATAACTCTAAAATTACTTAATGTATGTTCACGAAATTTGGCAAGCTTTCAGTCCACATTACAAGTCTTTTTTTTTTTTAGATCAAAAATCAGAATTTTTAATTAAGTCTTTTTGCTAAATATTTGTCCATAAATATATGGAATTAGTGTTGACTACTTTGAGTGCAAATAGATTTTCATGTGAAGATTAAAATTACTTTTCTTTATCTGAAAATTTTAAAATTCTATTTGTGCAATCTCCAAAACCTCTTAAATAAATATCAGATTTTTGTTTTCAGAAAACTTTATATTTTATCTACCATAACTCTATACAGGGTTGGTCGATGTGACTGACCTCATAACCACCCTAAAAATTAGGAAATTAATCTAAATTACCCATTTTTCTTTCTAGAATAACTGCAAATTGTAGCAGGAAACCACAGTTGTTCATTCTAAATACCTTAAAGCTCATAACAGTATACATCTATTTATACTTACTTTTATTGTTTCATTACCCTTTGAACTATGTCTAACTAATAATCCTGCCATGAAAGTTGTAGACCACTTGATATACAGCTCACATTACTCTATTTAATTGCATTATGCAAGAGCTGCTTGCAAGCATACTTTGTGAAGAGTTGATATCATTACTGTTATTATTTTACATTCTCTTACCTGATCTAGCTTTATCTAATCTAATAAGTTTCTAATTTTTTCATCTCAGTTACTTTTATAATAATAAATAAATAACGCACATGAAAAACAATAAATGTAATACTTACCAGGGTTTTCCAGAGTTGGTAACAAGTTGTTTTTTGCAAGTCCAAGTCAAGTCGTAAATCATTAAGGCCAAGTCTCAAGTCATAAGTCATTTTAGGCATCTTATCTTCTGCATTTGTTTTTTATTAAAAACTAAATTACACCCATAAAATTAGCCCACACTCCCATGGCTCAAATGGCTATTGCTGTTGTAACAATATTTACCTTTTGCAAGTTTTTTTACCTTGTCCTTCACCTCTTCTGATGGCAAGACATCATGTTTGATCCATATCATGCAGAATGCTGGATAAAGTACTGCTGACAAGAGATAAACTGGAAATCCAAATAGTAAATTGGCAGTTTCCTGTGTTGATTCCATCATTTGTGCAGTGACAAAGATTTCTTGTGAATGAGTTTTTGAGGGCTCTGATCAGGCTATTCAGGTACTGAACATTGACTAACATATCATTCAGATGATAGTTTAATGACAACACACAGGGCAGTACAGGGCTTATGGTGAGAACCTGCTCTCCTTGCATCAAGTTGATTGCTTCAAGGAAGAGTTCCAAGATGGTGACTAGTTCTTGCAACTGTTTCATTTCTCTGTTGCTGAAAGTTATCTCTTTATGTGCTTGTTCTTCCAGGAGATTGCTTAATGCCTGATGGTCAAGACATACTATAGCTTTAACCTGCCTTCAGGTTGAGTTCTATCTGAGGCAGTTAAGAGCAAAAATCCCTTTGTTAGACCCAAACACCTTTTCAAAGGCTTCTTTAAGGAGCAACTGAAATGCAGTAAGGTGCACAATTATGAAGCTTTACTCATGGTGAGGTTGATTGGTTTTATTTCCTTCAGCCCATCTGACACCACCAGGTGCAGGGTGTGTAAAACATTGCAGCCATTGCTTCTGGTAGTTCCTGGTCAGTGCCATATCTACATTTTGCTGGTCTTCTTCCTGGAACTCTTCCTATAAACTGTCATCATCAAGGTCATCAACACTAGTAGGTCCTACATCATTATCAGTGGTTCTAGGGAAACACATAGTGAACACTTCATTCATGTTTGATGCATTGTCACATATAGTATAGTCCAGATTGTTCTTTATTACATATTCATCACAGACATCTTCAAATGCCTTATTGATTTTCTCATCCGTGTCGGAACCTGTGAGAATGTCACAGCTTAGCAGATACGACCTCAGGTTGATGGCAGGCTTCTTGATTTCAATTGTATGAGTAGTCACACTAATGAAACCTCTCATCGATCTATCAGATCTAATGTTTACAGTGGAAGAAACCCAGGATATTTCTTGTAGTTAGGGTCTTATGAGATCTTGTTGTTTTGTAACCATGTCACTTACATGGGATGATATTTATATCTAAACAACAAGCAATTATTAATTTATGAATTGTGAACACTTAAAAAAAACAAGCTTCAAGTTTTTGTTATAGTAACTTGTGGTAACAAGATCTGACAATGTTATATCAAGTATATTTATGAACTTACAAGAATTATCTACCATAAATGAAAGAAATATATAAATATAAAAGTGGGGTTATTGTTATACCTATTTTTTGAATGCTGTCATGATATAAAAGACTGTTTAGTGTAGATATTATTAATTTATTTATTTTGTGAGTTAATATCTTATGATTGGTTAGTGTGTTTCTTATAATAAGAGAGTTAAAAGCAGACAATTGTTGGAAGTTGTGTTTATAATTCATTGATGCTGAGACTGTCGAATGTCACGTGCAGTACATTGACGTTGAGAATATAGAGATTTCTAGAAGGTGGGCAGAAAATTGTGTGATAAACATATAAATAGTGTGACATGAGTGGAAACAGCAGATAGACAGACAGAGCAGATGAGAAAGTAAAGTCATGGGAAGTAGAAGTTTGGCCAAAGAAAGTTAAATGTAAAGTTAACTACCATAGGAGTGAAAGGCCTGACTGTTAATATAGGACTAATGATTAATATGTTAGAGGAAAACTAACAGTTTTAAAAGAGATAAGAAGTATAGTTTTTTCCATTAAAGTGAGTTCTAAAGTAATTGAACCAGACTGAGTGCATTTGACAAAAGGAACAGATGATATCTGAAGTACAAAGACCAGACAATTACTGGAAAAGCAGTATATGACTGTGGTAATTCATGCTATAATTGTAAGCAAATTATGCACAGAATACTAGTGCGATAGACATAGAGAAAGGTAGGTTGGCTTGCCAACTGAAATTTTAAAGCAATTGAATAGGCCTAAGTGGACTTTTGACAAGAAGAAGAGAACTACATATGTAGTGTTTATGATATGATATGCCAAAATCTCTATAGTGTAAAGAATTTCTTGTACATACATTTAACAAGTTTGAATATATATATGTATATATATATATATATTTAAAACAAATGGAGTGTGTGCTGATTGTTCATTTATCGTTGAATTTATTGTCAACAAGTCACAGTTACCTACTGTAGAAGAATCCTAAGCCCAACTACAACACACCTATATATCTATACTTACCATATAAGTATAAGCCTTTAATTAACAATTGGCGAGCCACAGCCAGGATTATACAGTGGTTAACGGCGATATAAGAAAACGTGAATGACAGCGGAAATAATTAGGCCTGTATACACACAACTGTAGTAGTATCACTAATAATGTGTAGATTACCATCACGCTATATAACCATGTCAAATTTTGATAAATCAGTAGAAATTGGAGAGCATCTTTGGTTAAAAACAGAGAACTATGAGAGTTTGTTAAACAACAACAAGAACTAGAGAGATAAGAGTGTAGACAGAGAAGAAAGGAAGAAAGACTAAAAAAGAAAAGGAAATAGAGAGAATGAGAATAGAAATTAAGAAAGAAGAAAAAGAGAGAGAGGAGAGACTACAGATAGATAAAATAAAGCACAAAGAGAGAAAGATGAAAATGAGAGAAGAAAATGAAAGAAAGGAAATGCTAAAAATAGAAAGAATAAGAGCATAAAGAGAAAAAGAAGAAAATGAAAATGAGAGAAAGGAAAAACTGGAAATTGAGAATGAAAGAATAAGAGCACAAATTGAAAAAGAAGAAAAAGAGAGAGAGGAGAGACTAGAAATTGAGAGAATAAAAGCATAAATAGAAATAGCAAAACACACCCAACTGAAGAAAGAATAACCCAAGAATGACAATGGTATCAGGGCCAGATGACCCAAGCTGCTCAAATGTGATGAACAGAAAGATGACATGGATGCTTTCCTGTAGAGATATGAAAGATTCTTCCAAACTCAGAACTGGACAAAGGTGACTGGGCAGTCTGTCTCAATCCACTTCTCACAGGAGAAGGCCTAAAAGTATATGCAGGCATGATGTCACAAGATGCCATGGACTATGACAAATTAAAAGTGGCTTTACTGAAATGATGTGAACTTTCTGAAGAAGGTTTTCACCAGAAGTTCAGAGAAGACAAACCAGACACTGGAAAAACTGTATTTCAGTTTGTGGCACATCTGTGGCAATATTTCACCAGATGGACTGACATGGCCGTGTGTGAAAACAGTTTTGAGGGACTGGCAGGTGCGAGAACAGTTTTCATGATTATGTGTTCAACCAACATGTCACTGTTCTCAAAGGAGAGAGCACCAAAAGATGTGGAGGAGATGATCAAGCTGGCAGAACAGTATATATAAAAGCCCATGGAGGTAGTATAATGGGCAAGTCCAAGAATATCCAGTTAAAATTGAAACCATTAATGGCTGACCAGAAGCAGGAGTTTACCAAAGGTAACAGGAGGTTAATAGACAGAAGGGAGAAGAGATGTTATGTTTGTTATAAAATGGAACACATTGCAAAGGAGTGCAAGTCCATCACCAGCAAACAACAGCAGAAACCTCAACATAAAGCAGCTGGAGATTATTTACAAAGACAGTGCTGGTAAGAAACAAGAAAAGAGCGACTGGCACTATGGATACTGCTGCTAAAAGACAGAGAATCAAGACTACTCCTCAGATTTAATACAAGAAAGCATGATTGATCAGTGCAAGACTAATGGTTGGCTCAGTTTAGCAAACAGATTATCAGCACCAATAGTGATGGGAGCATGCAACAAATATCAATAGGTGCCAACAAATTATGATATGCCAATATATGAAGGCTATGTTGGGGACAAGAAAGTGAGGGTTCTGTGAGACACTGGGTGCAGTAGTGAAGCAGTGAGAACCAGTCTAGTGTCTGAGGCTCAGATGATAGGCAAGGTATGCCTGTGTGTGCTTATTGATGGGACAGTGAGAAAGTTTCCCATGGCAAAAATACAGGTGGATACTCCATATTATATAGGAGACCTTGAGGCCATGTGTATTAAGGCACCAATATATGACTTGGTGATTGGAAACATACCAGTTAGTAAGAATTTGGAGGAACTAGACAAAAATAAGACTGCTGAAGCAACTGTAGTCACCACAAGAGTTCAAGAGAAAAAGAGCAAGCAAGATATCAAGTCTCTTAAAGTCTCGAAAAGTGACATCCCAAATGTAGGTCGATGGGAGCTGAATGAAGTGTAGAAGAAAGACCCTTCACCACAGAAACTTTGGGACAGTGCCTGAGAGGAATTCAAGCACAAGACAAAAAGGATAGAGACTTACAAAACAGAGGACTGGAAAGGAATATTGAACCAGACCTATCAAAGCAGTTCTATTGGGAATGCCAAACCCATCAAAGACAGTCAGAAGCACTTCTATAACAAGAAGACCAAGGACCTACATTTCAAGGTTGGAGAGAAGGTCTTAGTTCTGCTTCCCACAGCTGAGAGAAGGTCTTAGTTCTGCCACCCACAGCCAACAACAAACTCACCCGGCAGTGTAAAGGACTTTTTGTAGTACAGGAAATTCTCAACAGAATGCACTATAAGGTGAAAGTGGATGAGACAATCAAGGTCAACCATGCCAATCTGTTGAAGAGGTACTTTGAGAGGGAAGAAGACCTTATGGGTGCAGCTACTGAGGTTACAGATGAACATGGCTGGTATGGATGTCATAGAAGCAGAATCTAAAGACAGTGACTTCGTTATAAAAGATAAAGACCTACTACACCTAAGACCATTGAGTGGAGATGAGACATGCAAGGACCTCAAGATAAGTGAAGAACCATCTGGCAAGCAGAAGAAAGAGGAACAAGATTTACTGTGTCAGTATACAGTTAGATTAGGAAAGACAGACCTCAGGCAACACAAGGTCAATATGAAGACAAGGGATTCTATCAAGGTGAAGCCCTACTGGAGACTCTATGCTAGGAGAGACAGACAAAGGAACTGTAAGTGTTGGTGTAGACTGTATGAGCAGACTTTATGTATGAACTAAAAACAGTCTTTGTATAAAGTAAAATAAAATATTTCTCTTGAAGAGTGGTTTATGTCATGATATAAAAGACTGTTTAGTGTAGATATTATTAATTTATTTATTTTGTGTCAATGTTTTATGATTGTTTAGTGTTTTTTTATGGTAACAGAGTTATAAGCAGATGATTTTTGGAAGTTTACAGACACGTGAATATATATACAGTATGGAACAAAGAAGTCACATGTCCGGAGGCTGCTTCACAGCTTAGTTAAAGTATCTTGCCCCCCATGAGTGTTGGTTTAGTGTGGAGTTGTTTTGTTCAGTTAAGATAGCTTCCTTTATTTTGCATTTATTGATAGTTGGCTCTTTGTATAATACTGCAGTGTTTTTCGTATAGATATACTGTGGTTTTTTGAGTTGCAGTGGTGGTAAACATGGAAGGTTTTATATACACCTGGAAAAAAGTTAAGCACCCCCGTGTTTTTTTCAAGTGATTCAGATTCGACGTTCTTGC